>NC_134802.1:9769162-9799162 GCF_046742065.1 Oratosquilla oratoria | reverse complement strand
CAGCCTCCCTGAAAAGATTTGGGTCCATGTGATTGTTTTTTTAATTCTTGACGTTCATAAACGGGCGCTTTCATGGTGCATTGCTCCCCCGTATTATCGGTTTAACGGTTTATTTTTTCAAACAGTTTACGCGACGATATGACGGAGTTGGCGCCATCTCTTTCGCCCACAAGCAGTCTGTCTTACCCTGGTCAGCTTCAATGCGGTGACATGTGTCGTGAGCGGCTGAGACTTCTGGTCAAAGTTCACCCATCTGACACCGTAACTTCGCCTCTACTGGGGACAGCCAAAATCTATTGAGTACGTCACCGCATTGAGGTGGCTAAGGTCGAATTGATGGGCACCAGGTTTCTGAAAAATTTTCTGGGTCTCTTAGTTCTTTTTATTTATATATTCATTTAGTTATTTGTTTATCTACTTATTTGTTTATCTACTTGTTTGTTTATTTACTCATTTATTTGTCTATTTATATGTTTGTTTGTTTGTTCGTTTGTATGTTTGTTCGTAATGTTGTTTTAGTAGAAACCAAGTCAGAGAAGAGGCAGACCGGTTTTCCTGTATGTGCACAAGCTTATTTTCATATTTTATACTGAAAGGTTTCTTCAGTCTATAACTGCACCTAAGCACACGTACACATACGCGCGCACACACACGCACACACACACACACACACACACACACACACACACACACACACACACACACACACACACACACACACACACACACACACACACACACACACACACACACACACACTACGAGCATAGCTCTCTTCCCGTTAAATAATAGGTAAACACACACACACAACCTCGTGGAGCAGTGGTTAGAGTTCTCGACTGCCACTACGGCGGTCCGGGTTCGAATCCCGCCAAGGGCTGAAAATTTTCAGTATCGCTGAGCTGCAGGTCGTTCCTCCAACTCTCGTGGGCGGGGAGTTGGGTGTGTGTGTGCGTGTAAGGCCACAGTATTACCCATAGATCGGTCATACCAAGGTCCATATAGTATTCTGAGCTTTCATCCGGGAGGTTAATATCTGTCGATCTCGAGTCAAACACGTGTTCCAAGACCATGGTGAATTATGGTGAATCACACACACACACACACACACACTCACGTTGAACGAGACCTTCCCAACAGTGATACGTAGTGTAGTACAGAGACGTGGACATCTAAAGACGCGACGTGTAAATTTTATTTTCTTAATGTCATTTTCCTTTATTTCAGTCAACAATCGCGCTTTCGGGGGTTGCAGTGATGTTAAAAAAATTGTAGTTGCCAGAATAGAAAGGAAAAGTCTTTTGACCTTGTAAAAATGAAAGTTAATCGAAATGTGGTCCAGCAAAGAAAAAAAAAAGTATATGTCTATCTATTCATCGATCTGTCTGTCTATATGTTTACCAAGGTCTTCTGCCTCTTATAAGGGAGGTGGCCAAGTCAAGGCACGCACCCACACCCGCCCACTCCATTGCCATTCACAACCTTTCCTCCCTCTCATGTTAGCTCCTCATGGATGACAGGTCATCCCTGCCTCCTTCCTACTGGTCAGAAGCAATGAATAAATACATACACATACCAAGGCTTTTTCCCCCCTTACAAGGGAGGTAGCCAAAAAACAAAGGCATGAAAACCATTCTCACCCATTCCATCCCCAATACACTCCACTCCCCTCCACCCTCTACTCTTGTCTTGGCACCTCCTGGATGACGGGTCATCCCTGCATCTTGTACACTGTCCTGGGTCAGAAGCAGTGTCGCAAGACACAGCACATCCACAGCAAGGCAGCTTCATTAAATCGGCGACAACCCCCCTCTCCGTCCCCCCATGCAGAAAAGGAGAAGAAGGGGAGAAATCCCTTCGGGCTGCGTCAAATTTTTCTCACACATACTACCTCACCCTCCATCCTCCACCCATTCCACCTCATGGATCACAACATCATCCATATACAGTCATTCTCCATTCACCCCTGTCTTCTGCCCTCTCCCGTCCTTCCTCAACAGACTCTTTTACCCCATCCATCCATCCCATCGTAGGTCGCCCCCTCATGTTCACTCATTCCACATCTGCCTTCCATACCTCTTTTACTAATCTTTCTTCACTCATTCTTTCCATGTGTCCAAACCATCCACCCTATCTCCCAACTCTCTTACCACCCCCGTTCCCCTCCCCACCTCCTCATTTCTCACTCTACCCAGCCTAGTAACCCCTATCATACTTCTCAGACACCTCATCTCAAACACATTCAAACTTCGTTCTCTTCCTCTCTTATGTTCCATGTTTCTGTCCCATACAGTGCTGTCGGCACAGTCACTCCTTCATACAATCTCCTCTTAACATCCATTCCCAAACGTCTATTTCTCGTTTCACTTTTTAATCCACCAAGGCATTTACTCACTTCTCTCAATATACATTCTATGTCCACCCCCATTCCTCCCTTTCTTGCCACATTCGCATCCAAGTATCTAAAACTATCCACTTCCTCTAGTCTCTCTCCCTTAATGCTCACTTCCAGTCTGCTGCCACTTTCACCCCTTGTACATCTCATCACCTTAGGTTTACCCACATTTATCTTCAACTTCCTTCTTTCACACACTCTCCCAAACTCTGTCACTAACTTCCTCAATCCCTCCTCTGATCCTGCTACAAGCGCAGTGTCGTCTTCAAACAACAGCTGGCTCACCTCCCACTTTTCTCCATTTCTTTAACCATCTCCAATCCCTGACCCACTATCCTTGCATTTACCTCTCGCACCACCCCATCCATGTATAAGTTGAACATCCAGGGCGACATAACACATCCCTGACAAAGTCCCACTTTTACCTCGAACCACTCACTCTCTCTATTTCTAATCCTGACACACGCTCTACTACTCTCGTAAAAACTCTTGACTGCTCCTAAAAGCTTTCCTCCTATCCCGTACATCTGCAAAACCTCCCATAGTACCTTCCTGTCTACCCTGTCATAAGCCTTTTCCAGATCCATAAAAGCCCAAAAACATCCTTCCCCTTTCCTATAGCTTTCTCACATATCTGTCTTACCACAAAAATCTGATCTATGCAACCTCTACCTGTCCTAAAACCACACTGTTTCTCACCAATTACTCCCTCTCTTCCTCTCGTAATCATCTCAATCAAGATCCTTCCATAAGCTTTCCCAACTACACTTAACAAGCTAATCACTATGAAACTACTACATTCACACTTGTCCCCTTTTCCCTTGTAAAGTGGAACTATACAGGCACTCCTCCAGTCCTTCGGCACTCTACCCTTTCTTAAACAAACGTTAAATAATCTCACCAGCCAGTCCACCATCACTGTATCTCCTTTTATCAGACATTCTGCATGGCATCCATCCAGACCAAATGCCTTACCTGCTCTCATCATCTCAACTGCCTTCACTTCATCCTTCCTTATTTCTCCTCAATTTTCCTCACTCATCACGGTCCTTTTCTTAGCACTTCCCACTGCAACTACATTTCCCTCTCTATCCTCCTTCATATTTAGCAACTCCCTAAAATACTCTGCCCATCTTCCTCTTACTGCCTTCTCTTCCATTATCATCTCTCTATCTGGACCTTTTACCTTTTCTTCTCTACTTGATTCGCCTCCTCTTCCTCTCTTAATTTCTTTTCAAAATAAATAAATTAATAAATAGATAAATAAGTAAACAAAGAAATAGATAAATGAATATATAAATGAAATAATGATAGTAACAATGATAATGATGATAATAATAATGATGACGCAAGGTCAATTCAAATAAGATAGAAAAAAGATAAACAGGTCTGTAGTATGTTACTTCACAGACAGGGTGAAATGAAACAGTATTTGTCTTATTGCTGATAATGAACTTTACGCTGTCCCTAAACGTGTTTGGAATTTAGACTTGTTTCACACGTATCAACTTTTTGCCGTACGCATGAGACGACGTCGTGCTTTCAAATGACCATGGGTGTTTATGGACGCTTTCACACGTCACAACCACGACCACGTGTGAAAGAACATAACATAAGACCATAAGAATGAAGGAGACTGCAAGAGACCATGAGGCCTACACTAGGCAGTTCCATGTCCATTACCACCAGTCATCCCCATCCATAAAGTTGTCTAACCGTTTCTTAAAACAACTGATAGTTTCAGTGCTCACTACATGGTTACTAAGTCTGTTCCGTTCGTTGATCACCCTATTAGTAAACCAATTCTTGCCTGTTTTCTTCTTAAATCTAAATTTGTCCAGTTTAAATCCATTACTGCAAGTCCTGCCCTGTTGTCTTAATATAATGACCTTTGATCCACTTAAACACCTCTATTAGATCACCCCGCACTCTGCGTCTTTCCAGAGTGTAAGTTGAGGTGCCAAAGCCTCTCTTCGTAAGGTAAATTTCTGTGCTCATGTATAATTTTGGTCATTCTCATCTATACTTATTCTAGTGAATTTATGTCCATTCTATAAGACCGAGACTAAAACTGTACCGCATAGTCAAGGATAGATAGAGTTTGATGATTACCTCTGCACTTCTATTCGTAACCTTCCTAGCAATGAAACCTAATGTTCTGTTAGCTTTATTCCTGGCGCTAATACACTGTTTCCTAGATTTAAGGTCAGGACTCCCTAAAACTCCCAAGTCTCTCTCGCACTCAGTTTTCTCTAAAATTGTGTTATCTAAGCTATATCTATTTTCGGGATTGTGTAGCCCTACATTTAACACGCTGCACTTTGAAATATTGAAGTTCATTTGCCATTGTGTAGCCCTACATTTAGCACGCTGCACTTTCGAGATATTGAAGTTCATTTGTCATTTCACCAACCATGTGAACAATTAACAAGATCACCTTGCAGAATCTCGGCGTCGTGTCCTGATCTAATTTGGCGTCCTATTTTAGTGTCGTTCGCAAACTTACTAACGTCACTATTAAAGCCATTGTCCGAGTCGTTTATGTACATGATGAACAATAAGGGACCCAAAACCGAGCCCTGGGGGACCCCACTAGAAACACTCCCCACCTGGATTGTACACCATATATGGTGACCCGCTGTTTTCTGTCACTGACTCAACCTCTAATTCATTCTAACAGTTTTCCTCCTATGCCATGGGTTCTGATTTTATTTAGTAGTCTCTAATGGGGCACCTTGTCGGACGCTTTGCTAAAGTCAAGGTAAATAACATCGTTACTACCATTGTTATCTGACGCCTTATATACTTTAGTGTAAAAGGATAGAAGATTAGTCACACATGACATACCCTTGGAGAAACTATTCTGTGTGTCACGAATCAAATTATGCTTCTCGGTGTGTTCTCTGAATCTATTAACTATTATTGATTCAAACATTTTACCTATAAGTGATGTCAAACTGATTGGCCTGAAGTTGCATATAGACAATTTATCTCCCTTTTTTAAAACAGGAACAACGTTTGCCTGCCCCAAAGCGTTCATAGACACCATGGTTATTTAAGAGCACGACGTCGTGCCATGGACGACGCACGGCGAAAAGTCGATACGTGTGAAACAAGACTTAATTTGAGGCATTTGACCTGCAGATGAAGGTGTGTGTGTGAGGCTTGCTAAACATGCATAACGACGATGATCGAGTAGGGCAAGTCCTCATCGTGCCATTATCATTTATTTATCTAAAAACATAAGAATTGAGGAGATTGCAAAAGACCACAAGGCCTAGACCAGGCAGTTTTATGTCCCCTACCACCTGTCATCCCTATCCATAAAGTTATGTAATATTCTCTTAAAGTAAACAATTGTTTCAGCGCTCACTGCATGGTTACTAAGTCTATTCCATTCATTAACCACTCTGTTGGTAAACCAGTTCTTGCCTATTTCCTTCTATAACCTAAATTTGTCCAATTTAAATGTATTACTTCGAGTCGTTCCCTGATGTCTAAAGGGGCATTTAGACGGCCAAACAGTTTGACACCACGTTCGTTTCACTGACGTGGTGGTACTGCGCTCGACCCCTATTTCAGCGATCTATGTTCGAGTCTCGCCCACGGCTGAAAATTTTAGTATCACTGCACTGCGAGCCGGCACTTCAACTTTAGTGGGCAAGGTGTGTGTGATTCACCATGGTCTTTGGATCACGTGTTGGACTCGTGATCCCGGAAGAGAGCTCAGAGCTTGTATATGACCGATCTGTGGGTGATGCTGTGACCTTACACACACACACACCCAACTCCCCGCCCACGAGAGTTGGAGTAACAACCCGCAGCTCAGCGATATTGAAATTGTTTCAGTCCTGGGTGGGATTCAAAACCGGACCTCCGTAGTGGCAGCCGGGAACTCTACCAACTGCGCCACGAGTTGTATGTTTGTGTGTTAGTGGGTGTAAGTCCTCAGCATTATCCATAGATCGAGTCATGTGTGAACTTTGAGCTCTCATCCAGGAGAGTAATAGATATCGGTCACGAGCCCAGCAAGGGATCCAAAGACCACGGTGAATCACACGAAGCTCTCACTCTTGTTGGACTTTGCGTACAATTTGTTCAAATGGCTTCGATTGGCTGTTTAGTGACATTTCTTGAGAACTGAGTCATTCGGCCACATTATTTTTCTTAACTGCCAAGCACGTGCAGACTGGTCAAATTGTGGCCAGGATCGTGATTCTGTGGGTTAAATTGAAACGGAGTGTCTTCCTGGTCATCTTTCAATTTATGAGACTGTTACTGATGTGCTTATCTCGTCAGAGCTGAGATTCTTTTTCTGTTTATTGTGAACAACTGCTTGTGGAAATGGCGACATTTACCTTCACGTAGACAGATGCTATCAGACGTCTCAATGCATTTCTCATTTTTTTCCGTGTATGCACAGCTTTTTGAGAATAACTCCGAAAGACATAAAAAATTCCAAAACCGTAAAAGACCACCCGGCGTTAGCCAGAAGAAATCAATTAAAATAAACTGCATTGAATGCTAAAGGGAGATTCTTTGTAAACCGTTAACTTTAATGAAATTATTTGAAAAGTTGATGCGTCATCCGAGGGTGATAACTTTACAAAATCTGTGCACCAAGTCACGTGATCAAACCCTCCACCACGTTTTACTAAGTCTGTTTGTCTATATACCAAAAGGCCTCTTCTTTTTTATATAATTATTTGTTTATTTGTTAATCTCTTTAGTCATTTGTTTATTTTTGTATTTATTTTATCTATATGTTTATTTGCACTTATTTTTTCTTTTATTCATATATCTGTTTATTTGTTTGTTTATCAATGTTTTACTTATTCATATATATATATATATATATATATATATATATATATATATATATATGTGTGTGTGTGTGTGTGTGTGTGTGTGTGTGTGGGGGTGGGGTGTGTGTGTGTGTGTGTGTGTGTGTGTGTGTGTGTGTGTGTGTGTGTGTGTGTGTGTGTGTGTGTGTGTGTGTGTGTGTGTGTGTGTGTGTGTGTGTGTGTGTGTGTGTGTGTGTGTGTAATAAAGCTTAAACCTACTCTCGGAGATACAGAGTAAACCGTATATTTCGACCACTAGCTGTGGTCCTTTTCAGCATTTACATATAACTGCTGAAGAGGACCACAGCTAGTAGTCGAAATATACGGTTTACTCTGTATCTCAGCTTATCTTTCTCCGAGAGTGGGTTTAAACTTTATTTTACTCATGTGCTACGACATCTACGTTACTTGATATTTTTAGTTATTTGTTCATTTATTTATATATCCATATATTTGTTTATCTATTCATTGATTTACAAATTTGTTTGTTTTATTTGTTTACTTAGTTATTATTTATTTTGTTAATTCGCTTATTTATTCATTTATACATTTATTGAGTTATTCTTTAGTTATTTATTCATGTGTTTATTTGTTTGTTTATTCGCTTATTTATTTATATATTTATGTGTTTATTTGTTTATTTATTTAGTTTAATGTATATATTTATTGATTGATTTAATATAATTTGTTCATTTATTTATTTATTTGGTCCAAACTCAGCTTGATAGTTAGGAGGCTATGAATGGAGATAACGGGGTAACTGTTTGCCGTTCTCACAACATCAGGAGGCTGATATATTATTTTTTCCTGTACCTTCAACAGATCGAAATCACCTGAC
The DNA here is from genome assembly GCF_046742065.1 of Oratosquilla oratoria. NCBI lineage: Eukaryota > Metazoa > Arthropoda > Malacostraca > Stomatopoda > Squillidae > Oratosquilla > Oratosquilla oratoria. The sequence goes on along the minus strand of NC_134802.1, from coordinate 9,791,085 downwards.
GGCAGTCAAATTAAGAACATAAAAATGGAGAAGACTGCAAGAGACCATGAGGCCGACACTAAACAATTTCATGTTCCTTACCACCTGTTATCCCTATCCGTAAAGTTATCTGGTCTTTTCTTAAAACAACCAATTGTTTCAGCGCTCACTACATGGTCACTAAGTCTAATCCATCCGTTAAACACGCTATTGGTAAGCCAGTTCTTGCTTGTTTCCTTCTGAAATCTAAATTTGTCCATCAATAAATTTGTACGTCGATTGACGTCAGGAGCAGTGAAAGAGTTAATCTCTTCATTGTGGTGATGTCTACAATGTTCTGGCCAAAGACAAACGATTTTACTGCTGCTGAGGTCTCGACACGTCATCCTTGCAAATGGTGATGAAGAGTCACTTGACGATGGTTGAAATGGTGCTAGAGGTGTTACTGTTGGTGTAGAAAGTGTTTCCGATAGTTTCAAAGGTGTTAGTGATAGTGATAAGTGGTAGGGACAGCCCGTGGATAGTTGAGGTGGTGTTGGCGGTGTTACTGCTGATGTCAAAGGTGTTGGTGATAATGGTAAAGACAGCCTGGAGACAGAGTTATTGATCGTATAGTTAATGGAACTAACAAAGGCAAAAGGGGGGGAGGGGGGACTCTGAAGTCACAGTTGGGTTTCACCTTGACCTGGCGTCAAAGTCAAATTGGTGACTTAGGTTATTCAATTAACCCACTCAATACAGAGGTTCCCCCTCCCTCCCTCTCTATCTCTCTCAATTAAATCAAATCGGTTGGCTTTAGTCAGGGCAAATATGCAGAAATGCGTCAACCTCTTGCGCATGTGGCGAGCGCTACCCAGACAGACTACGTGGTGGTCGAGTGATCGAATGTGGGAAGAATTGAATGTCTCAATCCGTTCTATATTTATTTATTTATTTATTTATTTATTTATTTATTTATTTATTTATCTATGTGGCAGGGAAAGGTGGAGTGAAAGTGGAGGTAGAATGTAGATTAAAGAGTGTAATGAGGAATAGACATTTGGGAATGGATGCTAAGAGGAGACTGTATGAAGGAGTGATTGTGCCAACAGCACTGTATGGGGCAGAAACATGGAACATAAAAGAAGAAGAGAGAAGGAGTTTGAATGTGTTTGAGATGAGGTGTCTGAGAAGTATGATGGGGGTTACTAGGCTAGATGGCGTGAGAAATGAGGAGGTGAGGAGGAGAACAGGGGTGGAAAAGGAGCTGGGAGATAGGGTTGATGAAAGAGTATTAGGATGGTTTGGACACATGGAAAGAATGAGTGAAGAAAGACTAGTAAAAGAGGTGTGGAAGGCAGATGTGGAGGGAGTGAACATGAGGGGACGTTCTAGGATGAGGTGGATGGATGGGGTGAAGGGGGCTTTGGGGAAGAGGGGAATGTCTGTTGAGGAAGGACGGGAGAGGACAGAAGACAGGGGTGAATGGAGAATGGTTGTATATGGATGATGATGTGATTGCATGAGGTGGAATGGACGGGTGGATGGGGGGTGAGGTAGTATGTGTGAGCAAAATTTGACGCAGCCCGAAGGGATTTCTCCCCGTCCTCTCATTTTATGCAATGAGGGGACGGAGAGGGGGGGTCGCCGATTTAATGAAACGGCCTTGCTGTGGATGTGGTGTGTCTTGCGACACTGCTTCTGACCCAGGGCAGTGGACAAGGTGCAGGTCTCTACCCACTAACACTAAGAAGGCATACGAGTGTGTCTTTTACAATCGTCTTTAATTAAACTTTCATGTGTTGACTCCTGTTGTGATGCGTGGTCCTTGCGGTCCTTCTCGATGCTGCCGACGAGGTTTCTTTCCTCTGCGCCCGTCGCGTCCTCTCCGTTTGGTCCAGGTCATCCTTCGCAGTTACCTAAGCTGAAAGGAGGAGGTATCAGTCCTTGGCAGTAGGTTTATTATGACGCATTATCGCCATATGTCAAAATATGCAAACAAATTCAACTATAAAAAACCAGTCCGTACCATCTGGGAGGTGCCACTTGAAGGAGGCGTCCCAGTTAATACGAGGTGAGCGTCCTCGTCACTCTACGGATCAGTCCCGCCGCCAAAGTCCTGGGGCCCGCAGACTACATAATGACTCATCGTCAGGGATATGCCGATTCCATTTTTTTTTTTTTTTTTTTTTTTTTTTTTGCCGGTGCCGATGCCAATGCTCCTATTTACCATTAATTGCCTATGCCGATTCTTATTCACTCTTAGTTGCCGATGCCGATTCCACTTTTTATAATTACGGTATATCAGTTTTAATATAGTAACTGAACTGCTTTTTAGTAGGAGAGAAAGTTAGAAATGAAAATAATTTCAGTAGAAGAAAAAACTTATGTAGTGGTTTGTGCATATACTGTAGTTGTGTTAGTTTTGTTTGCGATATGGTTGTGTGTGTATTCTAAACATAGAGGGTTGATGACTCCAATGTGTATGCTTATAGCATGACAATTAGTGGGCTATGTACATTATTATTATTATTATTATTATTATTATTATTATTATTATTATTATTATTATTATTATTATTATTATTATTATTATTATTATTATTATTATTATTATTATTATCATTATTATTATTATTATTATTATTATTACTATTATTATTGCTATTAGATTATCATCATTACTATCATTATTATTGTTGTTATCACCAGTCAAAGCTGGTGAAGGGATACATTATTGATAACCGCGGCTATACACGACTTATCGTGTACACCGCACGTGGGAGGGGCGCAGTTGACAGACAGTCTGTACGGTGTGGTCTAGGTGTAATGTGTTGTATTAGGTGTTTGTGTCTGTCGTGCAGTTTTTCTAGGTGTCTCGTGTAAAGTTTGTGTTTGTGTTGGTTGAGGATACGGATGTTGGAAACTCGGTGTAGGGACTGAAGTCGCTCCATCGTGAACCCGTGATGAACTTGACAGCGGTATTCTGAACCCTCTGATGGTCGTAGTTGTTAGTTGAACATGTCAGCTGGCTTAGTCCCGGGGACTGGCACAGAATTGGTCTGACAAAGGCTAGATACAATCGACGTTTGGTGGACAGTATTGTAGTTTTGAAGCGTCTTAGCCTTCCCGGCACAGCCCTAGGCTTTGCTCCCTGTTTGCGGAAGTGTGGGGTCCAGGTAAGGCCATTATCCAGTGTGCAACCCAGCACACAGGCATGGTCTTTCACTGGGACGTTAGTGTTGTATATTTTAAGAGGAGTGTTCGTGATTGTTCTGTTGGTTCGCTTGTAGCAGAAGTATACAGCTTTGCATTTCGAGGCGTTGGTTATAATGCGCCACTGTTGTTCCCACGCGTGTGGCCCGTCTAGGATATTTTGCATTACGTTTAACGCTCCCTGCAGCGTTTTGTGTCTGCTAATGTGATTAGTGTCGTCCGCATACGAAAGAGTTAGAGCTCGGTTGCTTGGATAAGCTGGCTCTGGCAGTTCATTCGTATATAGATTGTATAGAGTGGGGGCAAGGATTGACCCTTGCAGTACTCCAGCTTTCGGCACAAAAGGTTGGGACAGACAGCCCCGCCACTTTATTCTTATTGTCTTGTCGTCTAGGTAGTTGCAGAGCAACCTTGTGAACGGCAGGGCAAAGTCGAAATTGTGGTACAATTTGTACTTAAGGCCTTCATGCCAGACAGTATCGAATGCCTTCTCCACATCCTTACAAACCAAAATGGCCTAACCAGGGCGACGGTCTTTGAACCCATTGAGTGATCATGGAAATGACGTCGTCTGCACCGCGCCCCGACCGAAAACCAAACTGGCAATCCCTCAGCACATTCTCCGTCTCCAGGTACACGGTCAAGCGGCGGCAGAGGACGTGCTCAAACACCTTACCAAAGTACTCCAGAAGGGAATGGAATGGGAGGCCTTGAAAATTTGTGGGAAGTACCCAGAGGCTAGTGAGCTATAGTATAGTGTCGTCATGTGTGAGATTATGTTGTCTGGCATACGTTTGAGTAGGTGTGTATCGATGCCTGAAGTGCCGGGGAATTTGAATTTTAAAGCCGAGATAACCCCATTTACCTCCTCCAAGACGATGGGTCAGATAAAGGGATCATCTTCATCTAACTGAGAGAGATCAACAGTCTCGTCGGGAATGAGGTCTCTACATCTATTCATGAAAGAGTTAACACTGTGCAAGGTGCCAAAGCAATGTGGTCCTTGCACAGGATGGGGTTGAAAGACCTCTTCGACGGCATAAGGTGTGGGAACAAGAGGGGGGGAGGGGGTGATAGGTGAAGGTAAAGTTTAGAAAGTGAAGGAAGTGTGAGTGTGATAGTGTAGGGCGGACCCACTTGCATGGTGTTATCAATATTTAATGGTCATCCTATCTAGCTCTAATCATGATATTCCCTAGATAGCTAATCATATATATATGGTATGAAGGAAAGACTTGTTTCCTGTTGTACATTTTTGATTGACTTTAGGTATTAAATATGGTATTAATTTATTATGACGTTATTGATTTAATTATATACAAGTCCTTCCTTCATTTTGCACAAATTATAATAAATATTAGCGTGGGTTGGGAGCAAGTGTGGCTGAATAGTGGCAAAGTGCCGTGAATGTTAATTCAAGTTCTTAGTTTAAGTTCTTATTTCAATTTATATTTTATTCAAGTGATAGAGTGAGTCACACCTGCTTCCATTTATTTTACATATATTAATAGATATATATTTTTTTTTTTAGGGAGGTTACATTTTTGTTGGCTAATTTGCCTTGTGAATTCTAATATTAATGTGAGATGTGAAGTTGTACACACATATCCTGTGGATATGTATGTTTATGTGAACAATTACCTTATGTATTATCTTATATTTATATTACGTTATTGCTTACGTATGTAACCTTTTTTTTTATTATTAGCTATTGGTCGTGTTTATGGCGGAAGGGTTGGATTTAGCCTAGTATGGTTTTAATTCTGGGCCAGTTTTTGTGGTCTTGTGTTTGTTTAGATGAATGAGGAGGTGGGGGTATTATGTTATGTTCTAGAATGTTATTCCATGCTTTACTTCTCAGTCTTATGAGTCTTGAATGTATTGTTTCTATGTTTGTTGTTTTGTGGAGTTGTTCTTGTGTTTCTAGGTATGGTGGTTTATGTTTTAGTATTTTCCTTAATGTTTTGTTTTGTAATGTTTGCATGTTTTTGATGTTTGTGTGTGTGCTTGCGACTGTGATTATTGGGGGGTATTCCAGTTGTGGTCGTGCTAGTGTTTTGTAAAGTTTTATTTGTGTTTTTGTTGTTAGTCCTCTGAAGCGTCTTAGTCTGTTGAGTGTGTTTTTGTGATTTGTATTCTGTTTTTGATGTGGTGTTTTATTCCTTGTGTGTTGATATGTAGGATATGTGCTTGTTTATTGTATGGTATTATGTTGTTGTTTATTTTTATTGGTGCTGGTTGGCGTGTTGAGATGGCTAGTAATTGGAATTTGTGTTTGTGGATAGTTTCCATTGTTTTTCGTATGTGTTAATTTTGTTGATTTCATGTTCTGTCTTTCTGGCAAGCATATGTTTTCCTGTAGTGTTAGGGTATGTGATTACTTGTGTGACGTCGTCTGCGTATTGTATAGTGTAGCTTCCGTGTGAAGGTGGTGGAATGTCTGATGTGTATAAGTTGAACAGTGTTGGAGAGAGAACGCTCCCTTGGGGAACTCCGCTTTGGAGAGGGAAGGCTGGTCCTATGTAGTGGTTTATTTTTATTTTTGCTGTTCTGTTGTCTAGGAAGCTACACAGTGTTTTTGTGATGGTGTCTGGGAGGTGTGTTTGTAGTATTTTGTATTTTAGGCCTTCGTGCCATACTTTGTCGAAGGCCTTGGAGATGTCGCGTGATATCATGTTACATGCATGTTTGTGTCTTTGTGCCTCTGCGATTATTTCGTATATAATGGCGAGTGCTGTGTGTGTTCCTTTACCAGGTATGAATCCGTGTTGGTTTGGGTTGAGCATGTCGTGTTCGTGTAAGTGTGCCATGAGTCTGTTTGTGATTAGTCTTTCGTATATTTTTCCAGGTGTTTCTAGTAGTGATATGGGTCGGTAGTTTTGTATTTGTGTGGTGTCTTTGTTTTGTTTTGGTATGAATGTAATGATTGAGTTTTTGAATTTTTGTGGAAAGTATCCTAGGCTGAGTGTTTCGTTGTATATGTCTGTGAGTAGTTGTATTGTTGTTTTTGGTAAGTGTGCGAGTATTTGTTTCGTTATGCCTGATTTCCTGGAGCTTTGTTTTTAGTGTGTTTGATTATGTTTTTAACGTCTTCTAGTTGTATGGGTTGTCCGATGTAGTTGTCAGTGTCTAGTCTGTCTAAGTCTATGTTTGTGTAAGGTTGTGTTTGTTGGTGGTGTTGTGTTATGTATGTGAGTATTTTTGTTTCATGGTTTGTGTCAAATTGTGTGTTTTCTGCTGGTGTGATCTGAAAAATGTTTTGCCATACCTGTCTGAATGCGTTTTCTTTGTCTTTGGCGTCGTGTAGTTTGTCGTTGTTATGTGTTATGTATGGTGAAGTGTTAGTGTTGGATCCTTGTAGTCTCTTTATTGTGTTCCAGAAGTCTTGTGGTTTTTTGGGGGTTGAATTTGATGTTTGATATTAATTTGTTCCATGTCTTTTCGTAGTTTCTTTTGTATTCTTCTAGTATTTGTGTTTGTAATTGTTTAATTGGTTGTGTTGTGTGTGGAGTCCAGTTGTTTTCTGTTATAGCTTTATTTTTTATGTTGTTTGCCTTCCATATTAATTGTTTTAGTGTTTTAGATGTTTTTGGTGTGGGTAGTTGTTTGTGGTGTGTTGTAGGTATACTCTGTGCGATTGCGTTGTGTATTAATTTGTACCAGTTTTCTATTTTGCTGTCTATGTAGTTTGTGTCTTTTATTTGAGTGTTTGTGTTGTTTTGTGTTTCTGTGTTTTGTATTCTTCTGTTGTTGTTTCTAGTATTGTTTTCAATTTTTTCCAGTCTGCTTCTTTGTATAGTAGTCTCGGTGGTGTGGGGATAGTGATAGCTGTGGTGGATAGTGTGAAGTGTAGTGGTATGTGATCTGATGAAGTTACGTCACCTGGGTGTATTCTGTATGTGAGGTGGTAGTGTCGGTTGGTGAATATCATGTCTGGGTTGCTTGTTCCGGTGTGTGTAATGCTTGTTGGGAAGTCTGGGCCGAGGAAGGTGAGGTGGTTCTGTGTTATTAGTTGGTGTATGCTTTTTCCTACGTGATTGTTATATGTGTGTTTTAGTGTTTTGTGTTTTGCATTAAAGTCTCCTATGATGTATGTTGGTTGTGGTTTTTGTGTGATTTTCAGTATGTCTTGTGTTTGTAGGTATGGTCTTCGTGGTGGGAGGTATGTTGTGGCTATGATTATGGGTCCTTTGTTTGTGTGTATTTCTATGTCTAACATGTCTTCGTCAAAGTCGTCTAATAGTTTGTATTTTATGTTTTGTTTTATGGCTATGGCTATTCCTGCGTTGTCTTCATTGTACGTGCTTTGTGTGTGTGTGTTGTAGTTGAATATTTTAACTGTGTGTCTCCCTATAGAGTTGAGTAATATAATGTCTGGTGTTTGTGTTAGGTAGTGGTTGCTTAATTGGTTTCTTCTGTGGAATGTCCAGTGTTGTACGTTGTGTTGTATTATGTGTATTGTGTCCATATTTGCTTGGTTTATTGGCTGTTGACTGTCCAGTGAGGTGTGTCTTTTGGTTTGTGTTTACGAATGTCGTAGTATCCCTGTTGTGTTTTCCTGTATTTTATTTCTGTCAGTCTTTGTATAGGGGCTTTGGTCAGGTCAATTAGTTTTTGTGTTATCAAAGTGTCTACAGTTTCCTCAGGCATAGACCACAACACAGAAACAATTCAAATATTAACACCCAACACAACAAACATGACAGACGAAGAAATACATCAAAACGTGCACACACTCCTACAAAACAAAAAGATCAAATACATCTTCGACGGCACGTTTAAGTGGCAAGCTTATTTAGTGCTCTGGGATCGCGCGACAGTCCGATCAGCCAATCAGCGATCGCCTCGTGACCTGAAGGGCTGCCGTCCCGGTGTGTCCCTGACAATAGTGGCTGAGATCGGCAAGGTGGCTTGTTCCAGTAGCCACTTACCTGTTAGCCTGTGTGCCAAAATGGTCATTTGTGGTGTGGACGCCACAGTATCTCCCGCTCAGCGAGAATGTTTTGTTGCGTACGAGATGGGACGACCCGCCCTGGATAATCGTACTGGAGGTGGGTCGTCGTCTTGTAGGTACGCTGGCTTGAGGCGGTCGATGAGGACTTAATCGTTGCTGGCTTTAATGCATAGCAGGAACGCTTTCCTCTTTCTCTGGACAACTTCGTAGGGGCCGGAGTAGGGTGGGGTGAGAGGTGGCGTGTGAGCGTCAGTGCGGAGAAAGACATGCTTTGATGTGTGTAGATCTCAGGGGACGCATCGGTGTTCTGGCGACTTGAAGTTTGTTTGCACGGGACGATTTTTTTTTACGATACTTCATAGGCGGTTAATGTCGTTGTTCGTATGGGCGTCGGAGAAGGATTCGCCGAGTACCACGAGGGTTTTGTTTTGCCGAAAATCATCTCGGCCGGGGGAAACGTCGAGGCCCTCTTTCGGGGTAGTACGAAGACCGAGTAGGACCCAGCGTAGTTCAGTGCTCCAGGTCGCATTGTTGCAACGTGATATCAGGCCGCTTTGAGTGTTCTGTGGAACCGCTCCACTATACCTTTGCCTTTCGGGTTGTAGGCTGTGGTATGGTGGACTGATATGCCCAATACCTATCCCAGGGATATCCATAACTGCGACGTAAATGTGGAGCCGCGGTCGGACGTGAGATGTTCTGGAATGTCGAATCTGGAAATCCACCCGAAGAGCAGGGCTGCTGTATAGGAGGTGGAAGTGGCGTCGGGTATTGGGATGGCTTCAGGCCATCTGGTAGAGCGGTCTATGATGGTAAAGAGGTAACGATATCCAGCTGATGGAGAAAGGGGGGCCACTACGTTCACGTGGATGTGAGCGAAGCGTCTCTGTGGTTGGTGAAAGGGCCCAGGGCTCGTCTCCGTGTGTCGGTGGACTTTAGATTTCTGGCAAGATGTGCGGAATCGGACCCAGTTCCCTGCGTCGCGGGATATGTTGTGCCACACAAACTTCTGTGACATCAGCCGTGCTGTTCCTCGTCGTGAAGGATGTGACAGGTCATGGACGAGGCCGAAGACGTGACGGCGAAGGGATGCTGATATCCATGAGCGTGGACGCCCGGTGCTGACGTCACAGAGGATGGTAGCGCTAGAACCGCCCAGGGGTATGTCCTTCCACTGTAGGGCCGTATGCGATGTTCTCACTGCTGGTGCCTCGGGGTCCCGTTGTTGCTCCTTGGCGAGGTAGTCGTAGTCGAGTCTGGAGAGGGCGTCGGGTACGGGATTTTTCTTGCCTGGCAGGTGTCGGAAGGTGCAGTTAAACTCAGCGATAGCTGAGAGTTGGCGGTGTTGTCGTCCGGACCAGACGTCCGCCTGTCTGGTAAAGGCGTGAACTAAGGGCATGTGGTCGATCTGGATGAAGAATGTTGCACTCTCAAGGAAATGACGGAAATGGCGGACGGCTTGGTGGACGGCGAGAAGTTTTCTGTCGAAGGTAGAGTAATTCTTTTCGGCCCTGAGGAATTTGCTACAATGGCGATGTTGCTGGCATCCGCGGTGACGATGAGAGGCTTCCCAGGGTTTGGAAAGGTGAGGAGGGTTGTCTTGCTAGGATTTCGTACAGTGGTGTCATGGTTGCCGCGATCCCTGGCAGGAACCGGTGATAATAATGTACCACAACCACGAATTCCTGGAGGGCTTTGACTGTGGTGGGCGATGGGAATTTTCGTATGGTGGTCACCTTGTCTGGTAGAGGTGAAACGCCTGCAGGAGTGAGGTGGCACCGAACACGTACTTGTCGTAGTGTACCACCAGGCCGTTCTGCTGAATGCGGCCCAGGACCTCGGAGAAATGGAGGTGTTCATCTTTAGATGATGAGAAAATGAGGATGTCATCAATATAGCAGGAACAGAAAAGTAAATCGTCTAGGACGCCATCTATCATTCGTTGAGAGGTGGCGCCAGAGTTTCGCAGGCCAAAACAGCTGTAATTAAATGTGAAGGTCCCAAAGGGCGTGGTTACAGCAGTTTTTGGGGGTGTCTTCCGGTTGCATGGGGACCTTCAGAAGGTCGAAGCTCCAGTTTATAGAATATTTTTTGCGCCGTGGAGGAAAGATGTGATGTCGGCGATGTTGGGCAGTGGGTTGTGGTCTAGCCCTGTTTTATTGTTGAGACGACTATAGTCCCCGTAGGGGCGGAGGGAGCCGTCTTTCTTTGATACGATGTGGAGTGGTGAAGACCAGGGGCTTGGCACCTTCTGGCAGATACCCAGACGCTCGATCACGGCGAAGATCTGTTTTGCTGCGGTGAGCTTGTCCGGAGCCAGGCGACGAAACTTGGAGAACACCGAGGGCCCTGATGTCTTTATGCGGCAATAGGTTCCGTGTTTCGCAGAGGTCTGTGGCTGTTGCCGGAGTTCGGGCTTGAAGACATCGGGGTAGGCGTTACGGAGGTGGGCGAAGCTCTATGTCACCTCGACTACCTGAAGGGAGAACTCGGTGGGCGCGGCAGCGATGGGTGTAGTGGTGAGGGAGGCTGTGTCTACCAGCTGACATCTGGTGATGAAGCTGGTAGTGGGCAAGGAAATTTGCCCCTAAAAGGGGTAGGGTGACGTCTGTCACTATTGAGTCACATTCAAACGTGCTCCCGCCGATGCTGATCTCGAGGTGTTGGCGGCCATATGTTGATATCGGAGTGCTGTTGGCTGCGATGAGTTGGACGTTGGATTCTGGTTGATGGGACTGCCTCCAACATGCGGCTGGTAGGAGGGAACGAGCGGCGCCCGTGTCGACCAAGAAGCGCATGCCCGTTGCAGGATCGGAAGGTGTTGATACCGGGGGGTTGGGGGGGTGATGCATGGTGGCCGTTCTACCAGTTTTTTGTCCACTGGCAACCTGGTTGGCAATTCCTTGCTTTGGGGTCGAACTTGGCGTGGTAATAACAGAACTGGTCTGGTCATGAATGTCGTTGTGATCCTTTTCTGGCCTGGGTGTTGCCGCGAGGAGTGGTATCGTTGTGTAGGTGCTTGCCGGGTACGTGATGGTGGGCGGTGTGCCGCTGCTATGTCGACCTCGTTAACTTGGAACGAAGGTGGGGGATCAGAAGGTATGGCGTTAATGCGGCGTGGTGAAGCTGTGAGAGCATCCGCTAGGTGATTTGTTTGCCGTTGAAGGTTGTCCTTTTCCATTTCCTCCGCGTTGGGGATGGCAGCGTGGATGGATTCGGGGAGGCGTGGGAACCATAGTGCCCGAAGCAGATCTAGCTTTCGAGGCGTTCCTTTTGTTGCTGGAGGGAGTCTTGCTAGGGCCTCCATATTGAGAAGGGCGTCAGGGGGCTTCTGGTCCCCCAGAGGTTGGCGTGATAGATCTTCAGGTCGTCGTATTTGATGGCGGCGTCACCATGGGTCTCCAATCGAGATGCGAGGGAAAAGTTCGTCTGGGAGGGCTTCAAAGACGAAGTCGGCCCGTGAGGTTTGGCAGTTTGCCCTCTTGAGGCAAAACTGTATTTCTGCTTGTCGGACTCAGGTATGTGCGTCGATCGTCGAGGTGAATATTTTTACTTGCCCGGCTGCAACTGGGTGGGTGTCTGTGGAAGTGGAGGACGGGGGGTTGTCGTAGGATTTGTCCATTATATCGGAGTCACCAATGTAGCGAACCCTACCCAGGCAGACTACGTGGTCGAGTGATTGAAGGTGGTAAGGGATGAATGTCTCAATCCGTTCTGGATTCTGGATTCCAAGGAAAGACCACCTCTCTTGCACGGGATCGAGTTTTGTGGGAGGGGAAGAATGTCTGTAGGAAAATGAAAAGATAGTAGCGTATAAAAGAGGGCTATTGCCACCGGGCGAATTGCGAGCCATTAGGGGTTTATTTGTGGTCGTGGCTCGGGAGAAATGGACCGGGAGCTTGGAGGGCAGCGCTTGACGCCGGGGTTAGGATTAGGATCACCAACGAAAGTTTAGAAAATGGTAGGAGGCGTAGTAGTAGAGAAAGGTGGAAAAACGGAAAAATCTTTAGTGGGAGGTAAACTGAAATGAGAAGATGTAGTAGAAGAGAAAGTTAGAAAGGAAGCGAATTTTAGTCGAAGAAAAAGTAAGTGTAGATGTTTGTGCGTGTGTTGTGGCTCTGTTCGTGAGAGGTGTATGTGTGTATCTTACGAGAAGTGAGTTGATTTCACTTCCCGCGTGTAGAGGGCGGTCCTGATAAGCCACAGGTGGGGCGAGCGTAGCCTGATTTTCCCCAGGTTTTGGGTTTGAAGTCCTTTAGAGTTGATCCAGTGGCGGTGCGAGGGGGGGCAGACGGGCGGTGTAAACCCGCCTGCCGACGTCAACGAAGAGATCCGTAACCAGAACGGCAGCGGCAAGGAGATAACTCCTCGCCGCCACCGCTGGCGAGCGCGTTCCTGATGAGCCACAGGTGGGGCGAGCGTTGCCTGTTTATCCCCAGGTTGGGTTTGGATTCCGGAAGAGTTGATTCAGTGGCGGTGCGAGGGAGGGGCAGACGGGCGGGTGTTGTATGGTCTCTTTCCTTCCAATCACAACTCTGAAAACAGAGAATTACGCGATTGGGAATTGTGTGTAAATGTTAGAAATGTAAACTCGCTCACCAGCGTCAGCGAGAGGCCAGCGTTAGGTTGCGGGCCGGTTGGACAGAGAGGTGTCCCAAGTCTCTCCGTCGACCAGCCTGCGATCAGATTGAGCGTTCTGAGTGAGACGGTTTGGGCCTCTGCTTTGCCAGCGAGAAAGTGTGCGTGTGCCTCTTTTCTTCCAAGCACTACTCTGAAAACAGAGATTTATGTGACTTGGGAAATGTGTGTATTTGTCTTGGTGTAAACCCGCCTGCCAACGTCAACGTAGAGGTCGGCCATGCCAGACCGGCAGCAGCTGGGAGATATATCTCCCAGCCACCACCGGCCGGCGAAGATTCCTTGGAGCTTGTTGAGAGAGCTGGTCTGAAGAGACGTCCGACCTCTACGAGCGCTGAGTTGATTCTGTTCCGTTCTATCTTTATTGTGTAAGTGACAGGCCTATATAGTGCTCCGGCATCACGCGGCAGTCCGATCAGCCAATCAGTGATCGCCTCATGACCTGAGGGGCTGTTGCCCCGGGGCGTCCATAACAATAGTCGCTGATATCGGGGAGGTGGCTTGTTCCAGTAGCCAATTACCCGTTAGCGTGTGTGGCAAAACGGTCGTTTGTGGTGTGGACGCCACACGCATGAGGATAGATTGATGTGAGAACTGCAGAAATACTAAATACTATAAACAGAATACAAATGAACAAAGGCACTGTAATACAACTACAAAATGAAAAAGGTGCGGTTGTAATACGAGTAAATAAACATACGCGCTCTTCCAGACGAAGAGTGCTGTTACCAAGGTCACGATGCCTTGAGTGAGAACCTCATTGGCAACAACAACATCTCCTCCCCCTCCTCCTCCTCCTGCTCACAAGAGCCCCTCCTGGTCTCGAGGAAGTGAAAGCATCCGGGAGGAGAGGTGCAAAAGCAGACGCGCTGTCTGAGAGCTCACAAAGCCTGGTTGTTGTGTCACTGCCCTTGGTACTCTTTGTCTTGCATAAGACTCACATAAAGAGAGAGAGAGGGAGGCAGATAGATAGATAGAGAGGGAGAAAAAGAGAGAGAGAGAGACCTATGAATATGTAGATGGAAAAAGATAAGTAGACAAGGAGAAAGAGAGGTTGATACGAATAAAGGTTTTGTGTTGTAAGAAGGGGGGAGGGAAAAGGTAGGAAAATAGAAAAAGGTACATACTGTGTGTGTGTGTGTGTGTGTGTGTGTGTGTGTGTGTGTGTGTGTGTGTGTGTGTGTGTGTGTGTGTGTGTGTGTGTGTGTGTGTGTGTGTGTGTGTGTGTGTGTGCGTGTGTGTATGTGTGTGTGTGTTCACCTTGGTCTTTGGATCACGTGTTGTGCGTGTGTGTGTGTGTGTGTGTGTATGCGTGTGTGTGTGTGTGTGCGTGTGTGTGTGTGTGTGTGTGCGTGTGTGTGTGCGTGTGTGTGTGTGTGTGTGTGCGTGTGTGTGTGTGTGCGTGTGTGTGTGCGTGTGTGTGTGTGTGTGCTCTTGTGTGTGTGTGTGTGTGTATTCACCTCGGATCTGCTGCAGCCTCTGTTCGAGGCAGCCAGACACCACCCTACGGCAGTGAGCTCAGAGCTCATTATTAGCAGATCTCTGGGTAGGTCTGAGACCACTCACACTCCACACACCGGGAATGCAAGGTCACAACTCCTTGACTAACGTCCCGTACCTACTCGCTGCTAGGTGAACAGGGGCTACACGTGAAAGGAGACAAACCCAACTTGTCTCCGCCCGGCCGGGGAATCGAACCCCGGTTCTCCGGCTTGTGAGGCCAGTGCCTTACCAATCCGCCACCGGGTGTGTGTGTGTGTGTGTGTGTGTGTGTGTGTGTGTGTGTGTGTGTGTGTGTGTGTGTGTGTGTGTGTGTGCGTGTATGTGTGTGTATGTGTGTGCTTGTGTTTGCATGCATATGATTCACCACCATTATCTTGGATCATGTGCTGGACTCGTGATCGGCAGCTATTACCTCCCAGATGAAAGCTCACAGCTCTGTATGCATACGTGTATACATGATCCTTATAAAGTTTACACATATATGTGAGTTTACCTTATCAACTAAGACTCTTATCATCTTAATTCTGTTTTATTGTCCTCACTTTATAATATATGAGTATTTTGTCTGAACTTTTAATTGCTATTGGTGTAGATTATCCTTCCACTGGGTATATGGTCAACTGGGAAATGTATATCAAATGTATACTTAGTCTACTAGAGGTTTTGTTGGCGCTTGAAATAGAGGTGGAACTGATGTTGGGAACCCTGGTTTCCTTGTGTCTCTGCTTGTATGTGTGCGTGAATTTAGCGAAGGATGCAGAGAGAGAGATGCAGGGAGAGAGGGAGGGGAGGAAGGGATGCAGGGAGAGAAGGAGGGGAGGAAGGGATAGAGGGAGTGAGGGAGGAGAGGAAGGAATGAAGGGAGAGAGTGAGGGGAGGAAAGGGATGGAGGGAGGGAAGGAAGAGATGGAGTGAGTGAGGGAGGTCAGTGACTCCTTCACCGTGTCTCCTCCACAGGGAGGAGTACACAAGGCCCCACTGTACTCGCGCTGGTTGTCAAACACAACCACCAGGCGTCTGTTGAGAATGCCCTCTCGTGAACGCACGAAGGTCAAGAGTGCAATTTAATACCTGAAAAAATATACGTTGTTCTTTCCTGAACCCTTAGGTGGTTCTGGTGTGGTAATTCGTTCTTATCGTCGCTTGATTACGATTAATGATCCTTTTCCAAGTCACATATTCCTAAGGACACTGTTACAAGGATGTGGCATGTGTTGCCATGGTAGAAACACACACACACACACACACAGACACGGGGCATCACGAGCATAGCTCCCCTTCCTGTAAGATACAACTAGGTAAACACACACACACACACACACACACACACACACACACACACACACACACACACACACACACACACACACACACACACACACACACACACACACACACACACACACACACACACACACACACACACTTGCTGAGAGATACAAAGACGGGTTACCACGAGCATAGCTCCCTTCCCGTATAATACAACTAGGTAAATACAAACACACACACACCACGAGCATAGCTCCCTTCCCGTATAATACAACTAGGTAAATACACACACACACATAGCCTCTAAAAACGCTGCGTTAGAATGTCATTATGTGTCTGAAACTTTGCCTTTGAAATAATTTCACTAAACCCACGAAAAGAAAAATGACAACGTATTATGCTAATCCAAATCAAAAGACAAAGGCTTAATGTTATTGAATAACAAATTGCAAGAGTGATGAAGGTCATCTCGAGAGGCAAGAGGTGTTGGAACCCTCGAGGAGTCTCTCATCAGAAAGCATCACACGTATCTCAATCCAGCCCTTTCAATACGGTATTTCAGTTATGCATAGACGACTGTGTGCAGGTGAGGGTATGACCTGCCTGAAAAAGACCTGTATTGATTAAGACCCAAGACAGGTGAGAATTCAGCCGCTCAATTGTATCACGTCTTCACCCTCCTCGCCAGAACAAAAGCTATAAGATATGAACCTGTGGTGAAGGTGCTAAGTTCTATATTGTCTGTCTGTGATCTGTGAAACGATGAACCAACGAAGACTCCGTCCTCAAAAGGTTATCACACTGAGCTATTTTCCCTCCGATCTCCGTTTAATCTGCTATTTTTTGTTTTTTCTCAACAAAAATAAATAGAATGTCACTTTGATAAGTTGGAGGAAGATCCTCCAGCATATCAGATTCTTTCCCGAAGTCTGCGGGATGCAAATCTGCTCCAACAGTCAGAGGAAAAATAACCCAGTGTGGCAACGTCCTGACCTGGTGCTTTTCCTGGCTTGTCGGCAGTTTCCTCTCTTTTATAGTCCAGGAGGTGACTATTGCAAAGGTAAATGGTGTTCTCGGCCGCGTCAGTTTATCATCCATTCATAACCATTGTCAACTGACACCTATTTCTCGTCATCTCTCCATAGTTACCAACATTTGTATTTAGGGTATTAATGTTGATAACGGGATGGCTGTTCCTTTTTTTTTTTTTTTTAGGAAGTTCTGTACTCCTTCCAGTTTTTTTTTTTTTTTTTTTTTTTTTTTTTTTTTTTTTAATATCCGTTCACGATTTTACTCAAGAAGATGGGGACCGTCTGCCCGTCAAAATGGCTCATCTTGGTCAGATTCTTTGTCGGGAATAATATCTACAATATTTTTCTTCCTATCACTCGTATTTTTTTCAACAAGGAAATAGGCAACTGGTTTACCAACAGAGTGGTTAACGAATGGAATAGACTTACTCACCATGTAAAGAGTACTGAAACAATTGGAAGATTTAAGAGAAGATTAGATAATTTTATGGATAGGGATGACAGGCGGTAAGGGATGTAGAACTGCCTACTGTAGGCCTAACGGTATTTTGTAGTCTCCTTCATTCTTATACTCTGACCCTTTGTCGGGAATACTTTTACAATATTTTTTCTTCTGATCACCCATCGTTTTTTTTTTTTTTTTTTTTCGCCCGTAGATATGTTATCGGCCCGCTAAAGATATCACATTGAGACGGTTACAGACACGGGTTGCAAGAATGCGATGGGCGACCCAGGTGTCATTTCGCTGCAGGTGTTGTCAGAAGTGAGAGCGACTTCCAAAAGGCTTCATCACACTGAGCACATTTTCTGTGACAGTTGAGGCCTTGACTGTCTGAGACTTCTGTTCCAATGCTTCTCTTATTTTCGAGAATTACAAAGGATTACAAAGGTGGAGCATGCCGACAGGAGACCTTTTGGTACATATCTAGGTCGGATGCGAAAAAAATATATAATAATGATAAATAGATAAATAAATTAATAAACAAATAAATGAATAAATAAATAAAAACTATGATAATGTAAATAATAATAGATAATAATAAAATCTTAGTTTCAGCACTTTTGTAAAGTGTCAGGCGATTTTATTTAGTTGATGGTTAGACTCGAGGTAGAAAGGGACTATTTTGTTTGAAATGAGTATAGTAAAAATTGTATTGGTAGCAAGGTAACCCTGGCCACTGAGTGATACTAGAGATAAATGATAACTGTTTCTTAAACTTTTTAAACTTTAACGAGTGGTTGTGACAGGGAGCGGCGGCAGGAATGGGATGGACTGGGAGTACTGGTGAGGTTTGGTAGGGAAAGTTTGTGTTGAGATGAAAGTTAGGAAAAGTCGTTGGAGTGAGACAAGGAAGTGGAGACAAGAGTGATGGTGATGAAGGTGAGGGTGGTGAGAATGGTGAGGGTGATGATGGTGGGGTGTAAGAAGGAAGATGAAGATGGCAGTGAAGAGAATGATGATGATGAATGTACCAAAGTAGTAGTAGAGACAAACAAGGTAATGAGAGATAAATAAGACTGAAAAGACTAGTCGATGGTATATAAACACAGTCTAAATGGGGAACAATGACGAAAGGTGTTGAAGAACCGGCTCATAGAACTGGTGTTGGCGGAGTCGGTCGGCGGTTGGTTGAGGTTCTGTTTATGGAGGAGAAGGTGGCACTGAAGTGGCACCATAAGATAGGATGTGTACAGAGCTGGCGCCGGCAAGTGGTCTTTTTAGAGTCGGAGGATAATGTGGCGTTCGTGGGGGCGATGTTGATGGAGAAGACGGAGATAGCAATGTCAAAAGACCCGCCTAAAGCGAAGTACAGCGCATGAGGATATATTTGACACAAGTGTGTGTATACATATATATCTATATATATATATATATATATATATATATATATATATATATATATATATATATATATGCACATATCCCAACAGCCTTTTCCCCCTTATAAGGGAGGTAGCTAATGTCAAATGCATAAATCCACTCCCACCCATTTCATCCCACATACTACACTCCCATTCACCACCCCTCCCTCCCTCTTATCTTGGCTTCTCCTGGGTGACGGGTCATCCCTGCATTTTGCCCACTGCTCTGGGTCAGAAGCAATGTAGCAAGACACAACACATCCACAGCAAGGCCGCTTCATTTAATCGGCGACCCCCCTCTCCGTCCCCTCATGTAGAAAAAGAGAAGACGGGGAGAAATGCCTTCAGGCTGCATCAAAATATCATTCACACCTACTACGTAAGCCCCCATACCCCACTCACTCCCATGCATCACAACGTCATCCACTCACAACCATTCTCCACTCACCCCATCTTCTGTCTTCTCTCTTCCCTCCTCAACAGACATTCCTCTCTTTCCCAATGCCCTTTCACCCCATCCATCCATCTCATCCTTGGTCGCCTCTTCATGTTCACTCCCCACACCTCTGCCTTCCACACCTGTTTTACCAATCTTTCTTCATCTATTCTTTCCATGTGTCCAAACCATCCTAATACTCTTTCATCAACCCTATCTCCCAACTCCTTTTCCACCCCCACTCTCCTCCTCACCTCGTTTCTCACTCTATCCAGCCTAGTAACCTCATCTTAGACACCTCATCTCAAACACATTTAAGCTCTTCCTTTCTTCTTTCATACAATTTCCTCTTAATATCTATTCCCAAATGTCTATTTCTCATTACACTTTTTAATCCCCCATGGCATTTGTTTGTTTCTCTCAATCTACATTCCACCTCCACTCCACTTTCCCACCACATTCGCACCCAAGTATTTAAAACTAGCCACTTCCTCCAGTCTCTTTCCCTTAATAATCACTTCCAATTTGCTACCATTATCTCCCCTTGTACATCTCATCACCTCACATTTACCCACATTTATCTTCAACTTCCTTCTATCGCACACCCTTCCAAGCTCTTTCACTAACTTCCTCAGTCCTCCTCTGATCCTGTTACAAGCAGTGTCGTAAGTACACAACAACTGGCTTATCTACATTTTTTCTCTATTTTCTTTACCCATCTTCAATCCCCGGCTGTTTAACCCTTGCATTTACCTCTCGCTCCATCCCATCCATTTATAAATTGAACACCCAAGGCGAAAAAACACATCCCTGACAAAGTCCCATCTTTACCTCAAAACACTCTCTCCACTTCTCATTCTAACACAGGCTCTATTACTCTTGTAAAAAAAAAAATCTCAGCTGCTCCTAACAGATTTCCTCTTATCCCTTAAATCTGCAAAACATCCCACAGTACCTTCCTGTTATCCTGTCATAGGCCTTTTCCAAATCCATAGAGGCCCAAAAAGCATCCTTACCTTTTCCTAAAACTTTCTCACATATCTGTCTTACCACAAAAATATGATCCACGCAACCTCTGTCTGTCCTAAACCCACATTGTTCTTCACCAATTACTCCCTTTGTTCCTCTCCTAATCCTTTCAATCAAGACCTTCCCATAAGCTTTCCCAACTACACTCAACAAACTAATGCCTTTGAAACTACTACACTCACACTTGTCCCCTTTTCCCATGTAAAGTGGAACTATACAGGCACTCCTCCAGTCCTCCGGCACTCTACACTCTTTTAGACAAACATTAAACAGCCTCACCAGCCAGTCCACCATCATTGTACCTACCTTTTTTAGACACTCCGCATGGCATCCATCCAACCCATGGGCCTTATCTTCTCTCATCATTTTCATCACTGCCTTCACCTCATCTTTCCTTATTTCTCGTCCATTTTCCTCACTCATCACTGTCATTTTCTTAGCGTTTTCCACTGCAATTACCTTTCCCTCCCTATCCTCCTTCACATTTAACAACTCTCTAAAATACTTTGCTCATTTTCCTCTTACTGCCCTCTCTTCCATTATCATCTCTCTATCTGCACCTTTTACCTTTTTCTCTCTATTTGATTTGCCTTCCCTTCCTCTCTTAATTTCCTCCCAAAGCATATTTCTATTACCTTCAAAAAATTCTGTCATACTCTTACCCCATTTCACATCTGCTCTCGTCTTTGCTTCCTTTATCTTATCCTTTACTTCTCTTCGTTTTTCTTTTTACCTCTCGTATGATTCTCTTGTCCTATTTTGTAACCAATCTGTGAATTCTCATTTTTTCTCTTCTACAACCTTCTTTGCTTCCTCATCCCACCACTCACTACCCTTCCTTCTATTTCCTCCTATCCGTCTTGTTCCATACATCATTTTTGCACACCTTATGACTTCCTCCTTGAAACCTCCCCATTCCTCCTCCACTCCTACTTCTACTCTATCCTTCGCTCCCTCCCACTCCTCTCTCAGCTTCTTCTTGTACTCTTTCTCCTTTTCTTTCTCATTGAAGTATTTTACTTGAAGCACCTCCCTATTTTCTGTCCTTTTCTTCTTTCTCCATCTATCCTCCACTCTCAACTTACCTTCCATCAATGAATTATCTGATATTCCCCCATTCACTTCCCTTAGAAAATATACATCCAAAAATCTCCCTACTATTCCCCTGGTTACCACTATATAGTCCATTAAAACCCTATTTACCACCCTTTCATCCATCACCCTCTCCCATGTGTACTTATGCTTGACTTTCTTCCTAGACATTACATTTGCTATCATCATCTGTCTTTCTAGACACATTTCCACCATCATCTCAACACTACGATTTTTTCCTGAAACTCCACACTTCCCAACCATTCCGTCTATTAGTTCATCTCCTACTCTAGCAATGAGATCTCCCAATACCCTCTATTTACTTGTTTGAATTGATCAAAAAAGCCTCCCTTTCCTATACACTCTTCCCACTACCTATCCCATATCCACGTACAAAAACCCACATCTCCCTTCCCAGTTTCACCTTCATCCACAATAACCTTGAGGAAACATCCTTTCACTCCACCACACGCTTATCATCTCTTCACTTACTAGTATAGCCACCCCATTCTCTTCCTCATCTTCTCTTCACTTCTGACACCATCCCAAACTTAAATTCGCCCCTCCCTTTTAACCTAGTTTCACTCAATGCTAACACATCCATTTTCTTCTCACAAGCATATTGCCAACTTCTTCCCATTTACTCTCATCTGTACCACATCCACGCACGTTAAAAGGCCCAAGCCTCAGGGTTCTAGTTGGAAAAATCCTCCCAGACCCTCTTACCCGTTTGCTTTTTTTTTTTAGAATATCACTTTTGGGGCTACAGAGAGAAGGATGCCTAGTCCTATCCCCATCCCGGTTATTTTTTTTTTTTTTTCGCCTTTTACGACTCAAGTGGGAACACTCGGTGGCAGTATTCTTTCTCCCCTACCACAGGGTTTGGCGAAAAAGGAAATGAATATTCAGAGAAGTGGTACAGGACAGTATTAAG
>NC_134802.1:9756662-9766662 GCF_046742065.1 Oratosquilla oratoria | reverse complement strand
GGAAATTCGTTAATAAATTGTATAGTAAAAAAGATCTCGGCGTAATTATCAGTAATGATCTCAAATCGTCTAAGCAGTATATTTCTACCTCAGAGAAAGCAAAATAGATTCTAAGACTGATTGAGGGATTTTTTTTATCTTAAATGTTCATCTGTCTTTAACAAGCTAAATAAATTGTTAGTTCGTCCACATTTGGTGACCGAAACTCATTAAAGAAATTGACAGATTGGAAAAAGTACAACGACGAGCCACAAAACTGATTCCAAATATCAGAAATAAATCATGCGAAAATCGACTAAAACATAGAAATCTAATTTCCCTAAGAAAGCGTAGACTTAGGGGTGATTTAATACAGGTCTTTAAAATTCTAAAGGGAATTGACAATATCACAAGTGACGAAATTTTCACACTGAATGCGAATCAGACAAGAGATAATGGTCTCAAACTGTCAGGAAGTAGATTTAGTTTGTAAGTGGGTAGAAACAGCTTCCCCAACCGTGTAGTTAATGAATGGAATAAGCATCCTGCAGAGGCAGTGCAATGTAGTACAGCTCCAAGTTTTAAAGATTCATTTAGCTAAACACCTAAGCGATGTGCTGTATAATGCCTGTCATTTATTTTATTTATTATTATTATTTTATTCATTATTATTATTCATTATTATCTATTTATTCATAATTTATCTGTATTTTTACTATTTATTATCCATTATAAATTATTATAATTTATCTGTTTGTTATCTATCATTATTTATTTATTTTATTTATGTACTTATTTATTTATTGTAATCTATTTTATTTTTATACATATATTTTTTCTATTTATTTACTTATTTTTCCGCATCCGACCAAGTTATGGACCAAACGGTCTCCTGTCGGCCTGATCATCCTTTATAATCCTTCCTTTGTAGTACATACCTGAGGGTTTCTGCAGAAGAAGCACTTGCGCGGAACTAGTCGCGGATAAACCTGGACCGAGACCCAGGTGTGTGTGTGTGTGTGTGTGTGTGTGTGTGTGTGTGTGTGTGTGTGTGTGTGTGTGTGTGTGTGTGTGTGTGTGTGTGTGTGTGTGTGTGTGTGTGTGTCTGTCTGTGTGTGTGTGTGTGTGTGTGTGTGTGTGTGTGTGTGTGTGTGTGTCTGTCTGTGTGTGTGTGTGTGTGTGTGTGTGTGTGTGTGTGTGTGTATGTGTGTGTGTGTATGTGTGTGTGTGTGATTCACCATGGTCTTGGATCATGTGTTGGACTTGTGATCGACAGCTGATGAGAGTTCAGAGCGCGTATATGACCGATTAATGGATCATGCTGTGACCTTACACTCACACCCTCAACTCCCTGCCCACGAGAGTTGGAGTAACTACTCGCAGCGCATCGATACTGAAATTGTCTCAGCCCTAGACGGGAGTCGAACCCGGACCGCCGTAGTGCCGGCAAGGGAACTCTACCACTGCGCCACGAATCGTATAATGTGTGTGTGTGTGTGTGTGTGTGTGTGTGTGTGTGTGTGTGTGTGTGTGTGTGTGTGTGTGTGTGTGCGTGTGTGTGCGTGTGTGTGTGTGTGTGCGTGTGTGTGTGTGTGTGTGTGTCTGTCTGTATTAGTGAATGTATGTAAAGTATGCAAAGTTACCAGTAAGTACTTTCGTGAATTACATCCTCAGGCAGAGTAACAAAGACATAGGTGTACACGGGCCAAAGAGAGTTATAACTAGGAAATGGATATGGGGAGGTCTGATAGAGTGAGGAGAGGTAGGGTTAGTGCACCAAACATCCCTTTCCTATAGACATATCTCCCTTTTATCAATGTACACTTCCTATGGATGTTTGCCGGCCGATCGGGTTAGAGTGTCACTACTTACAGCGGAGGTTGAGATGACGGCAGTTTGAACCCTGCCACCAGTGAGCTGCACCAAGGACATAAAACATTCAAATCCACACGCTACAAAATCCTCTGTAAAGGGCAACGTTGTAGTCCCCTGATAGGGGGAAGTTCGCGAGGTCAATCTAAGTCATCATCACTTTCCCTGTGTGGCTATAGAACCACAGAAATTGTGTCTATGTTAATCTGAAGATGAACTACACGAACGTACTATCTTCGAGTTTCATAGCTTCTCCCTAATTAACAGGTCAAACACTTTCATGGGGGCCAGAAAAAGCCTCACAAAGACACTCTCACTTCACCGTTGAAGACTTTCGGCATTAACCACCCAACCTACGATAGCAGGCAGCTATGGGCGCGCAGGACAAAGGGTCGTTCAGCCATGGTCGAGGGTACCCAAAGCTGTGAATCCATCGGAACAGATGCTAAGTAACTCCGACAGGTACGGAAAACCCAAGTCACTGAACTATTATATATCTGCCTCCACGCCGTCAAAGAACCTTCCGGATGTGGATCGGGCATACCAGTCACCTTCTCACTCACAGACCTCCACGACCCCGAGTCCCAAGATGACTAAAAGGGTCATGACTGTGCTGACGGGTGAATGAGCTATATATAGTATGCAAAGTCAATTTTCCCCATGTTTTATCTATTTGACCATTTATTCATTAATTTATTTATTCATTCATATATTTGTTTATTTTCGTTTATTTATTCATCTACTTTTTCATTTCATTTATTCATTCATTCATCTATCTGTCTATTAGTTAATTTATTCATTTATTTGTTTATTTATCTGTATGTTTATATATTCATTTTCATCGACTTTGGGCATGCCTAGATAGTCGAGGCATACTATGGTGATAATGAAAAAAAAATCATATTCATATCGTTTACGGTTCTTGAGGAGACTGAAAAAGTCGTCAAATAAGTCACATTAAAAAAATGCCTCATTTTCGCAAACTTTGGAAAAAATCGCGCTATTTTCACTCAAAGTTTTGTCAAATTTGAAGCTTCATAAAGAAAACTGTGAGACACCTAGGACAGAATCAAAAAGTCACATTTGCAACCCAAAGTCATCATAATCTTCGCTGCAAGAGTCCTTAGAAGCAAAGGAGTTTCAGCCAGTCTGCTTGTCTTCATCCAAGTTCATAAACGATATGTGAAGCTTCAGATTCCAGCCACATGGCCCTGTCAGTGCTCTTAGTCCGAAAAGACAGATCAGGCAACTTCAGTTCCGTGACTATGATTTTTTTTTTAACTAATAAACGATTATCTAATGGGTAAAATTTGATTGAGAACGGTTTTCCTTACTTCCAACTTATCAGAATTTATCAAGGAAAAGAATACATTCTCGAGAAGCAAGGCAAAAGCACTGTGTTTTTAGATCTACAAAAAGCATTTAACCCCATACCTAGAGGAGGATTGTGAAGATGGAAGAAAAATATGTAGTAATATATAGAGATTCGACAGTGTCACAAGAGACCAGAAACGCAGAAGAGAAAATGATGTATTTCTGCTCCAGGAAGGCTTGAAGATATATTCTTTTTTAACACAGAGAAGAAGAAATGGTGAAAACAATAAACCGGACAAGTTGACCAAAGGTCAGTAGTCTATTATGTAGTAAGTTCGGACAGAGGAATAATAAACAATGTGAAGATAATGCCAGGAACGGGTCTCGACCCGCACCTCCGACAACTAATGGATCTCTAGATCGGAAAGGTCAGATCTTTGCAGAGCAGAAAAAGAAACGTTTGCCAGAAGAGGATAAGAAGACCGAATACAGAACCAAGTTGAAAGAAAGACTTGAGAAACAAATGGAAGAGGATATAGAAAATTGTGAGAAATCAGAGAGAATCAAAGAGGAATCGGAAGAAGGACTCGGAATGGAGTTGGTTGGAGGAAGTAGGGAGAGGTACACACATACAGGTGGACAGAAAATGTTAGGATTTGTATCGAGAAAAGAACAAAAATGAGGAAACGGTAAAAAAGAACTGTTAACAGCAGGATGGAATAGGTGGTATTAATGAATGAAATGGAGCAGATGATATATCTAGCAAAGATGAAGACATAAAAACATAAGAATGAAGGAGACTGCAACAGACCATAAGGCCTACACTAAACACTTCCATGTCCATTACCACCTATCATCCCTATCCATAAAATTATCTAATCTTCTCTTAAAACATCTAATTGTTTCAATGTTCATTGCATGGTTACTTAGTCTATTTCATTCGTAAATCACTCTGTTGGTAAGCCAGTTTTTGACGATTTTCTTCTTAGCCTAAATTTGTCCAACTTAAATTCATTACTACGAGCCCTGCCCTGTTGTCGTAATATGATGACCTTGCCTGCTTCACCTTAATTAATGCCTTCGGCCCACGTGAAATGGATGTGAGAGAAATTTTGACAGATGATCTACGAAGAAAGAGAAGAAAAAATAAAAAGAGATGACTTACAGATTAACAAAGTCATTTAGGAAAAGGACCAAAGGCAAAGCAATAAAACGTTAAGGACAAGGAAGGAAATGTGATTACAGAACAGGAAGACATAGACAAAAATGAATCTGGAAGAACTGGGTTAAGATTTGATAAGGAAACAAGAGGAGGAACAACAGGAAGAGGAACCTTTCTGGGCTTTAGGGAAGATGAAGATTGGCAAAACACTAGAAACAGACTGAATATTTATCGACTTATAAGGGAACGAAGAAGAACCCGACATGAAATCTTAGTGCTCTTAAATCATGTATGACAAGGGAGTTTACCGGAGGAGTAGAGGATAACTCCCATAATGCCGACCATCAAATGGAAAAGGAGATGTAGAAAGATGTGAAAACTTTAGAGGGATATTTCTCATACCACACATCAGAAAGGTACAGAGAGAATGATTGAGGCGCTCCATACCAGACAGGCTGTTCCATTTTATATTTTATCGTTGGTGACGCCAGGTGGTTTTATTTACCCAAGGATTGACCCTCGGTGCTGAAGGGATCAGAATTAGAATAACGGGAAAATCGTGTCATGAGCAGCGTGTCAGACAGAAGCCGAGGTGAACTCGGTTGTTTAGCTCTGTGAGCTTGCGTACCTCCAGACATCGCCTCCCATTCTTTGCGTCCCATGACCTACCTCAACCGAGTTGTCTCACCCAGGCTTCCGCACATCATGGACCCAGTTAACCCCCCACCCCTTCTTCCTCCCCCCTTCCTCCTCGTGCTCCTCCTTTTTCCCCCCTCTACTTCCTCCACCCACAATGCACCCGACCCCGCGTTCATTGACCCAAGATTGTTTTCCTTCAGACGCCTCATCCTCTGTTCCCGCATCTGTCACTTGGTACAGTCGTTACCAAGAGTTCCGTCACTCTGACTGAATACAAGTGTGCCACTATAGCTCTCGTGCCTGAGCATTTGGTATAGGTTTCTATACGCCATACATTATTTATACTAATAGAATCTGTCTAATTGGTTGATAGCAACATCTTGTATGGTTAGTACAGTATTCATGATGGGGAGTTACATTCTCTGAGGAGCGCTGATATTCGAGCTCTGTTTTATGCCCTTTATAACTCCTCCCAACCCCAACTCCGCATGAGGGGGCTACACTCGGCTGAAAAGAATCGCCTGGTGACATCCAGGACGAATGGACATGTCGTAAGATACTTTCAAAGGATTAGCGTAGGCTTGCTTTTCATCGTACAAATTGTTCTTTGATGGCATAGGTACTACGAGCTTTGAATTTGCTGACGTTTCTTCGCAAGGGACGGAACGCCAGGGAATATAAGATTCATAATATCTGTGACTGAAGTAACTGTGAAGACGATCAAAAGGGTTTCCCACCCACCTGTCATCCCTATCCATAAAGCTATCTAATCTTCTCTTAGAGCAACCAATTGTTTCAGCGCTCGCTACATGGTCACTAAGCTATTCCATTGTACAGGTCATCCGTAGCATTTTTTTTTTTTTTTTTTTTTTTTTTTTTTTTTTCGGTTGAGTAAAGCCGCCAGGTCGTAGGGAGAGCACGTGTAGAGCATAAGGCGTAAACAACATTGGGTTCACCTTCCTTAATGAATAGAAAAACGTCTTGCAGCGTCAGGGGTTTGAACCATATGTTGTTTGAAAGTTGGTGTAGTCACCTAGAAGCGAGTATGGGACGCGCCCTCCTACATAATCACGAGATCAAATCCTGCACTTTTCTCCTATATCGGTCTCTGGAGCGTGCTCCTCCTCGCCTACTTTTTCATTTTTCTCTGGTGTCAGTTCTTTAAATTACAGTGGAACTTCGGATATCAAACTTGGTCCATTCCGTGACTCCGTTCTAACAGAAGCATTCGCAATCGGAAATAACTACGACAAACGCGCCAAAGCACTACTGAATCGCGTGTACACAGCTATGTTCGTACCTCAAAGTATCGTTCAGTAAGAAATTTAGGTTTAAGAAGGAGATAGGCAAAAAGTGGTGCACCAATAGAGGGGTTAGTGAACGGGATAGACTTAGTAACCATGTAGTGAGCGCTGAAACAAGTGGATGTTATAAGAGAAGAGAAGATAACTTTATGGATAGTGATGACAGGTGGTAAGGGAAATGGAATTGCCTAGTTTAGGCCTAATGGTCTCTTGCAGTCCCCTCCGTTTTTGTGTTCTTATGAGAAGTCCTCAAGTGACAAAACTGGCTATCTGTTGTGAAATAACTATCTGAAAAAAACTCTAAAGGTGTCTTTCAAATAATTTACCCTCTCCCTCCAGGTGGAGTGGGGTTCCTTCAGATGAATCAAATTGTCTTGAGAGATATAGAATAAAGGTATACATGTACGTCAAGTTTTTGTTTTACCAAGTTCATAGGCCGGTGTTACACTGTCCGGCACCGCCGGTGCGGCTTGTTGTTGGCTATTAAGCAAAGTCTCCCTTACGAGTCATTAGACTCAAAACCTTATGATAGTATACTAACCAGTGGGAGATGGTGGTCATTACGTTAAATCCCCTGGCTATCGCCAGGAGATTTTATTAAGCTGATTGAAATTCTCCATAAACTGGCTGCATCTGGCGCTGCTACATAGTCTAATACCGGAGTCAGGTTTCTTGTAAATAGTTCAATCTGCAAGTCATCCCTTCAATTCACTTTAACTTGGCGAAGGTTTTGTTGAGGACAAAAGTCATATCAGACACTTAAAGAATCGGGAAAATATAACCAATTTAAACCGGAGACAAAAATTGTGTAAACAAAAATCTCATTCAAGTTCAGATGAACTTCTCACTTGTGCGGATGTCTCTGACAACGTGGGAACTGGCTACGCCCAAGCTGTGTGGTGGGCGGACAACCTACGCCCGCTTCCTTTATTCACTCAAGTCACCCTTCCCGCCGCCCGCCACACACACACACACACACACACACACACACACACACACACACACACACACACACACACACACACACACACACACACACACACACACACACACACACACACACACACACACACACACATACACACACACACACACACTTCCAATTTGCTACTGTCATCTCCCCTTGTATACCTCATCACCTTACTTTTACCCACATTTGTCTTCAACTTCCTTCTATCGCACACCCTCCCAAACTCCTTCACTAACTTCCTCAGTCCTCCTCTGATCCTGTTACAAGCACAGTGTCGTCAGTAAACAACAACTGGCTTTTCTCCCATTTTTCTCCATTTTCTTTAACCATCTTCAATCCCCGGCCGTTTACCTTTGCATTTACTTCTCGCTCCACCCCTTCCATTTACAAATCCCTGACAAAGTCCCAACTTTACCTCAAAACACTCTCTCCATTTCTAATTCTAACACAGGCCTTACAACTCTCGTAAAAACTCTTAACTGTACCTAACAGAATATCTCCTATCCCTTATATCTGCAAAACCTCCCATAGTGCCTTCATATTTACACTGTCATAGGCCTTTTCCAAATCCATAAAAGCCCAAAAAGCATCCTTACCTTTTCCTAAAGCTTTCTCACATATCTGCCTTACCACAAAAATATGATCCACGCAACCCCTACCTGATCTAAATCCACACTGTTCCTCACCCACCCTCTGTTTCTCTCCTAATCATCTCAATCAAAAACCCTCCCATAAGCTTTCCCAACTACATTCAACAAACTAATACCTCTGAAACTACTACACTCACACTTGTCCCCTTTTCCCATGTAAAGTGGAACTATACACTCTACACTCTACACTCTACACTCTTTTAGACAAATATTAAACAGCCTCACCAGCCAGTCCACCATCACTGTATCTCCCTTTTTTTGACACTCCACATGACATCCATCCAACCCAGGTGCCTTACCTTCTCTCATCATCTTAACAACTGCCTTCACCTCATCTTTCCTTATTTCTCCTCCATTTTCCTCACTCATTACAGTGATTTTCTTAGCGCTTTCCACTGCAACTACCTCTTCCTCCCTATCCTCCTTCACATTTAGCAACTCCCTAAAATACTCTGCCCATCTTCTCTTACTGCCTTCTCTTCTATTATCATCTCTCCATCTGCACCTTTTACCTTTTCTTCTCTACTTGATTCACCTCCTCTTCCTCTCTTAATTTCCATTTTTTTTATTACTTTCAAATTTTTCTGTTATACTTTTATCCTATTTCACATTTGCTCTCGTCTTGGCCTCCTTTTTCTTATGCTTTACTTCTCTTCTTTTTTCTTTGTACCTCTCATATGATTCCCTCGTCCTATTTTGTAAACAATCTGTGAAAGCTCGCTTCTTCTCTTCTACAACCTTCTTTGCTTCCTCATCTCACCACTCATTACCCTTCCTTCTATTTCCTCTCGTCCTCCTTGTTCCACACACCATTTTTGCACACCTTATGACTCCCTCCTTGAACCATCCCCATTCCTCCACTCCTAGTTCTACTTTATCCTTCACTCCCTCCCATTCCTCTCTCAGCTTCTTCCTGTGCTCCTTGTCCTTTTCTTTCTCTTTTAAGCAGTTCACTATAAGTACCTCCCTACTTTCTGTCCTTTTCCTCTTTCTCCATCTATCCTCCACTCTCATCTTACCTTCCACCAAAAAATTATCTGATATTCCCCCACTCTCTCCCCTTAGAACATGTACATCCGTAACTACTCTTGGTTACCACTATATAGTTTATTAACACTCTATCTGTCACCCTTCCATCCACCACCCTCTTCCACGTGTACTTACGAGTATGCTTGACACATCTTCACCATCAACTCTCCACTGTGATTTTTTCCTGGAACTCCACACTTCCCAACCACTCCGTCTATTGGTTAATTTCCTACTCCAGAATTAAGGTCTCCCAATACCACTACACTGACATTTCTCCCTAATCCCTCTATGCACTCATTTAAATCCATCCATATATCCGCCCTTTACTCTGAATGGGTGAATGATAATGATAATAATAATAATGATGATAATAATAATAATAATAATGATAATAATAATAATAATAATAATGATAATAATAATAATAATAATAATAAAAATAATAATAATAATAATAATAATAATAATAATAATAATAATAATAATAATAATAATAATAATAATAATAATAATAATAATAATAATAATAATAATAACAATAATAATAATAATAATAATAATAATGATAATGATAATAATAATAATGATAATAATAATTATGATAATGATAATAATAATAATAATAATAATAATAATAATAATAATAATAATGATGATGATGATGATGATGATAAGGATAATAATAATAGTAATAATAATAATAATAATTATAATAACAATAACAACAACAACAATAATAACAGTAATAGTAATATTAGAGAGCTTATTAAGGAGCCATCATAGAAGGATGCTACCAAAAGGTTGTCCAGGCTGGAGAGGTATAGCAAAGGCGGCCAAGAAAACAAAAGAACCGATTTACCCACTAAAAAGAATTCAATCTTCCAACAAGTGACATAGCCCATGGAGCCGCGACCCTGAAACAAGCCCGTGCAAAAAATCGATCTATGACTGCGAAGTGTCAGCGTACAGTTACACTCACCTTTCCCTTGGGGAAGGGACGGGGGTGGGGAAGTATCTATGACAAGTTTCCATGCAAACACCCATCTAATCCCTCCATCTCCAGGCAAACATAAGAATGAGG
>NC_134802.1:9736662-9751662 GCF_046742065.1 Oratosquilla oratoria | reverse complement strand
CCCCACCCCAAATCCTGCCCTCGTGAGCAGGGTCAGCAGTCGACAGGCGGGGCACGTGAGAGCCTTCCACCAAAAATGAGGGTGAACAGTTTCCATCAGCCGAATAAGAAACATTGACAACCTATACCTACCCGACACTTTTTCCACCTGGAATATAAAATACTTTAGAGTCTTAAATGTTTGCCCTTCTGTTAGTTGGTAGGCCAAAGCACAATTATTATTCTTTCTCTTTCTCTCTCTTTCTGTCTCTCTATCTGTCTCTCTCTCTCCCTCTCTGTCTCTCTTGTGTATGTGTCTCTCTGTGTGTCTCTGTATATCTCTGTGTTTCTCTCTCCCTATCTATCTCTATCTATATATTTGTGTCTCTCTGTATATCTCTGTGTTTCTCTCTCCCTATCTATCTCTATCTATATATTTGTGTCTCTCTCTCTCTCGCTCTTTCTCTCTCGCTCGTTCTTTCCTCTGCATAACCCCCACATATCTCACTCTGTTCTTCCTCCTCTCTTTCCTCTTTAAGTAATCCATTATCACACCTCCCTTCCCTCTTTTTTCCTTTGCGTCACCAACTTTTCACCTGCTACACCTCTCGCCCCCCACCAAAAAAAAAGGAGGTCGGGGGGGGGGGAGAATGGAGGCGTGTAGGCGGATGGGCGGGCGGCACCAAAATCACTCTGGATGATGCCTCTAACCTGAAAACCTCCGGAGTTGGGAAGTGGGAGGGGCTGGGATATATTCCAAGAATGCGGGATGTTCAAGGCACAGACGCTGTGGGAGGAGTGGCATGGGGTAATGGGGAAGGCCAAAGGAGACGCTGGAACACCTTCCAGGAAAGCCATCGGCAGGGTCGCTTAGCAGAATTGAAACAAGACTATTCTCAAAGGGGGTAATCACACAAATTTGAAATACAGAAACAATAATGAGACATAGGTCCTGGAATTTCTTCAAAAAGTAATGGTTGTTAGGAGGGGTGACCATAAGGGTGCCTCTAGAGGAAATTTGAAGTAGAGTAGAGCAAAGGGGAAGATGGTGTAGGAAGCTCTTGGCAGGCTGGTGGGACGGGAGTGAAAGAAGGCAATCCAAGAAGTACACATGGAAGGAAGATGTATCTCGTGCGTGGGAGGAAGGGGTCGGTGTGGGAATGGGAGTGCGTGATTAATACACAAGGTGTGTCTTCCAATAAGAAGGACCTCTGTCGTAACACAGATGGGCCCATGAGGAGGACGAATGGATAGTTTTGGTAGGGAAACACCTGCCTGGAGGAAAGAAGGGATGGAAGGAGAAAAGGAAAGAGAACGAGACAAAAGAGTGAAAAAGAAAGGATAGAAGGAAGAAGGAAGGTCGAGAAGGTGGTGAAGTAGAGAGAGAAGGAGGTGTAGGTAAAGAGAGATGGATAGATAGATATATAGACAGACTTATATATATATATATATATATATATATGTGTGTGTGTGTGTGTGTGTGTGTGTATGTATATATATACTGTATATATATATATATATATATATATATATATAGAGAGAGAGAGAGAGAGAGAGAGAGAGAGAGAGAGAGGCAGAGAGACAGAGAGACAGAGAGAGGGAATGGAGCTATCTGATGGACCATTCATTTCCCTCAGTTGCAAACGTGAGCAGTTAAGAGGTTAACCAAAGAAGCCAAAGCTTGCTACGACGATTACCGTTCAAATCAATCCATCACTATTCAGTTACACAAGGAGTTGTTAACACTACAACGACACGTGGTGACGTTTTTACTGATTTTGTTCTGGTTGACTTGAGGTGATTAGACGGGCAGCAAAACCAGCTGGCATTCACTAGAACAAAAGCTGTGAAGTCACCCAACTGGAACAGGAGTGGGAGGTAATTAAAATAAAACCAACATACTTTTAATTCAACAATGTAATTCTGGCTGAGAATCAATGCCAAATGATGATAATAGCAATAATAATAATAGTAATAAAAATAATAGTAATAATGATAATAATAATAATAATAATAATAATAATAATAATAATAATAATAATGATAATAATGATAATAACAACAACAATGATGATAATAATAATAATGATGATAATAATAATGATAATAATAATAATAATAATAATAATAATAATAATAATAATAATAATAATAATAATAATAATAATAATAATAATGATAATAATAATAATAATAATGATAATAATAATAACAACAACAATGATAATAATAATAATAATAATAATAATAATAATAATAACAATAATAATAGTAATACCATGTTTATATGAATATATATATATATATACATATATACATATATATATATATATATATATATATATATATATATATATATATATATATATTGGAATAAAGTATACGCTGGACTCGTCGTTTGCCAATTTATTCCGAAGTTTCGAACCCTGTCCGAGGTTCGTCTTCAGGATGATACAGTGGTAGCAATAGAAAATGAATATAAAGGGGGTCTCCCTCGTACACTGGGACAGGTAACCCCGGTGACCGTTACATTCCAGAAACTAACACAAGTAGAACATATCAAAATGATTAGACATGGCACAACCCGAAAATAATTTCCAATGGAACCCCCTCACTCATAATTCACAAAATACTATTAGTGTCACAACTAGCAAATGCAATCTTACAAACTAAAACATGTGAACTTGACGCACATTAATGCGAAGATCCAGCACAACTCGGCTACTCGTCGCCCGTAATGTGAGAGATTAAAAATATATATAAAAAAAAAAATTCATTGATAGATAAAATAAAAATAAAAACTACAATACAGAATGTATAATACATCCATAAGATAAACATGCAAAGAGTTTATAATAAAATAGATATGAAAATATAATGAAGATTGAAAAATGCTACCAAAATGGGTATAAACTCTACACGCTGCACGCTGGGACGCACCACAATGCATCCGATAACCTACAACGCACCACGTGGAACAAATGTCCCGCGAACCATGCACTGCCACAGATCAAAGAAATTGGAACAATAAAGTGGACAAAAAACAGTCCATCACCGTTAATAACTTACATAAATAAAATGTTAATAATACAAAACAGACACCAAAAAACAAATTACCGTCGTAATAATACAAATAAAACACACAACAAAAAATTATATATATATATATATATATATATATATATATATATATATATATATTCGTGAAGTAAGGAAGCAGGTTTTCTTTGATGCATGTAGAATTAAATACGACAGCATTCTGACAATTGTTAAACTTTTTCTTAATGTTTTCTATTTGTCTTATCAACTTTTTTCCAGTTGTAGGGTGAGCTGATACAAGTTCTCCAAAGTTTTCCATTTAATATTCTCGAGCTTTCGTCTTCAAAGAGACATCATCAGGATTGACATAATTTCTGCAATAATGAATACAAATGTTGGTACATATAAGTTACAAAATAAATTACAAAAATACAAATACAAATAAACAGGTAGAACAAAAGATATATAACAAGAGTTATTACTTACGTCTATAAGGAAAGTACAAATGATAGAGAGAGAGAAAGGTTTAAATACATAAACTGCTATCCGAGTTCCCATTACGGAGTCTGGCGGATCGTCTGAGTGGTGGGGGGGGGGGGGGGGGGGGGGGGGGGGGGGGGGGGGGGGGGGGGCGCGGGGACCTCAATGTAGCGATGTCTCAGGTTAGCGCTACTGTACAGTTTAATGCTGGACGTCATGTCCGACTGAATATTTATAGTGGGGGCAGAGTCCCTGATGTGGAATGCCTCCAAGAGTTTCAACCTTCTAGGGTCCTCATTGTACGCAATAATTTTGGTACATTGAACTAAGGTGTCTCTGTCAATATTTCTATTGTGATATTTTGAATAATGGTCCTTGATCGCTCCGTCCTGTTGGTGAAAGGTTAGTCTTCGGCTGAGAGTACATCTGGTGTGCCCGACGTATGTGGTATCGCGAGACGTGCAATTCTCGGCTGGACATTTGAATAAATACACCACGTTGGCTTTAGATGTAAAGTCAGCTCGACTATTACAGTTGTTTTTCATCACCATTGAACAGGTTCTAGGGTTACGATAGTATATAAGGACTCGGATCTCATGGTTCTCTTTAGTGGGGTGACAATTTTTCTTAATTATGTCCTTGATTGCTTTTTCATCCTTTTTGTAGGCATCACTGAAGGTGTTACGATAAAAAACGTTAATAAAATTAGGCTTATTGGCGCTTTGGTTGGACCCAAGTTCACACAGTAATTTATTGGTTATGCGGTCAAAATCACAGTTAGCATAACCATTATTGGTGAGCATTTGTCGTACATGCTGGAGTTCTGCATGTAGTGCTTCCCAGGACGAACATACTTTTATAGCTCTTGTAAGATGGTATTACATTTTCTGATGTAGTCTTCCCTGTCTAAAATCACAAAACAAGACGACTTGTCCGCTTTTCTAATCACAATACGCTTGTTTTCCCGTAACTGTTTAGCGGCTTCTTTTAAACGGGGTGAAAGAAGCTGGCTAGAATGGTGGTGCCGAGTTTTGGTGCACTCGTTCTGTAGATTTTCTTGAAGATCTGGGTTGATGGAGATTTTACCTTCTTTCTCTAGTAGGCACAGGTCTTCAAAGAGGATCGCAATTTCAACCTTCTTGTTGGTCCGGTTGAATTTAGGCATCTGATGACAGTTGATACCTAAATTAAGGAACTCTTTCTGGTCGTCCGTCAGCGTTTCACTTGACAAGTTGATGAAGCTGTCTGAAGTTACAGGGATAGCGGACAAGTCGTCTTGTTTTGTGATTTTAGACAGGGAAGACTACATCAGAAAATGTAATACCATCTTACAAGACCATTCTAAGTTTAAACTAATTACTCGTAACCCTGTAGACAGTGTTAAAAAGAAATTGAACAAATTAATTTCGGGAGTCAATGCTCAAGTTGGTGGTTTTAAATTTGATAAAATTACAGGAGATTTTAACCCCGGTTATTTTTACGGTAACGTAAAAACCCATAAATTGTCACACCCACTTAGACCCATCATTTCCCAGATTCCAACCCCTACCTACAATGTGGCCAAGAAATTACATAATGTGATTTCCCCCTACATCCCAAATCCTTATTCCCTCCGCTCATCTGACGAGTTCATTGATATCTTGAGACTTAACAAACCTGAAGGCTTTATAGCTTCGCTGGATGCGGAAAATTTATTCACTAATATTCCCCTCATTAGAACTATTAACATCATTCTCCAGTATGTGTACCAACACCCTGTACTCCCACCACCCCCTATTCCCATGGAAACCATGAAAGAAATGTTAACTATTTGTACAACTGAGGCCCCGTTCAGATGCCCCGAAGGTAAACTGTATGTACAGACCGATGGAATTGCAATGGGCTCGCCCTTGGGCGTTTTATTTGCTCAGTCCTTCATGTCACATGTGGAGGAAACAACATTTCTCGCGAGTGAACTTAAACCCAAAATATACTGTAGATATATTGACGATATTTTCGTATGTACATTCTCCAGAGAGCACCTGGAAAAATTAAGACTGCGTCTACAGGACATTTCGGGTTTGAATTTCACAGTAGAAATGAACACAAATGGTAAACTTCCTTTTCTTGATGTCCTGGTTGATTCCACCTCTACTAATTTTATTACCAGTGTTTACCGTAAACCCACCAACTTAGATAAATGTATGAACGGTAACAGCGAATGCAGTGATAGTTATAAGAAAGGTGTTATTAGAGCATACGTCAGAAGAGCTATAAAAGTATGTTCGTCCTGGGAAGCACTACATGCAGAACTCCAGCATGTACGACAAATGCTCACCAATAATGGTTATGCTAACTGTGATTTTGACCGCATAACCAATAAATTACTGTGTGAACTTGGGTCCAACCAAAGCGCCAATAAGCCTAATTTTATTAACGTTTTTTATCGTAACACCTTCAGTGATGCCTACAAAAAGGATGAAAAAGCAATCAAGGACATAATTAAGAAAAATTGTCACCCCACTAAAGAGAACCATGAGATCCGAGTCCTTATATACTATCGTAACCCTAGAACCTGTTCAATGGTGATGAAAAACAACTGTAATAGTCGAGCTGACTTTACATCTAAAGCCAACGTGGTGTATTTATTCAAATGTCCAGCCGAGAATTGCACGTCTCGCGATACCACATACGTCGGGCACACCAGATGTACTCTCAGCCGAAGACTAACCTTTCACCAACAGGACGGAGCGATCAAGGACCATTATTCAAAATATCACAATAGAAATATTGACAGAGACACCTTAGTTCAATGTACCAAAATTATTGCGTACAATGAGGACCCTAGAAGGTTGAAACTCTTGGAGGCATTCCACATCAGGGACTCTGCCCCCACTATAAATATTCAGTCGGACATGACGTCCAGCATTAAACTGTACAGTAGCGCTAACCTGAGACATCGCTACATTGAGGTCCCCTCTCCCCCTCCCCCTCCCCTCCTACCCCCCACTCCCCCTCCCCTCCTACCCCCCACTCCCCCTCCCCTCCTACCCCCCACTCCCCCACCACTCAGACGATCCGCCAGACTCCGTAATGGGAACTCGGATAGCAGTTTATGTATTTAAACCTTTCTCTCTCTCTATCATTTGTACTTTCCTTATAGACGTAAGTAATAACTCTTGTTATATATCTTTTGTTCTACCTGTTTATTTGTATTTGTATTTTTGTAATTTATTTTGTAACTTATATGTACCAACATTTGTATTCATTATTGCAGAAATTATGTCAATCCTGATGATGTCTCTTTGAAGACGAAAGCTCGAGAATATTAAATGGAAAACTTTGGAGAACTTGTATCAGCTCACCCTACAACTGGAAAAAAGTTGATAAGACAAATAGAAAACATTAAGAAAAAGTTTAACAATTGTCAGAATGCTGTCGTATTTAATTCTACATGCATATATATATGTGTGTGTGTGTGTGTGTGTATATACACTTATAAATGTATACATATATATATATGTATATATATATATATATATACATATATATATATGTTTGTGTGTTTATATATATAAGTTTGACTTCAATCGTAGGAAAAATAATGGAAACTATCATCAGAGATGCTATCGAACATCATTTAGAAAGTAACCGTTTGATAAATGATAGCCAGCATGGTTTCAGACGGAAACGTTCTTGCGTGACTAACTTACTCGAATTCTACAACACAGTCATCTCGAATTATGACAAAAGAAACAATATAGATTTGATATATCTAGACTTTGCAAAAGCTTTTGATACCGTCCCCCACGAAAGACTACTTACTAAATTAGCTTCACACGGAATAAGTGGTAGCCTATTAGGTTGGACTAGTAATTGGTTGAATGGTCGAAAACAGAGAGTTGTTTTAAATGGAAAAACTTCTAGATGGAAAAATGTTACAAGTGGAGTTCCTCAGGGTTCCGTTCTTGGGCCACTTCTATTCATAGTATATACAAATGATATAGACCATGGACTAAAATCTACTGTTTCCAAATTTGCTGATGATACAAAACTGTGCGGAGTGGCAAATGATCACTCAAACCAATTAGATATTCAAGAAGAATTAGATAAATTACAGCAATGGTCTGAAAAGTGGCTAATGAAATTTAACACAAGTAAATGCAAGGTAATGCACATAGGTAAAAATAACAGTAAGTACGATTACAAGTTATTTGGAAATTCGTTAACAAAAGTGGATAGTGAAAAAGATCTCAGCGTAATTATCAGTAACGACCTCAAATCATCCAAGCAGTGTATTTCAGCCTCTGAGAAAGCAAATAAGATTCTAGGACTGATTGCGCGATCTTTTGATTTCAAAAGTCCATCATTCATTAACAAGCTATATAAATCGTTAGTTCGTCCACATTTGGAATATGCTGTTTCCGTATGGTCACCGAATCTCATTAAAGACATTGACAGACTGGAAAAAGTACAACAGCAAGCCACAAAACTGATTCCAAATATCAAAAATAAATCATACGAAAATCGACTAAAACATATGAATCTGTTTTCCCTAAAAAAGCGTAGACTCAGAGGTGACTTGATACAGGTCTTTAAGATTTTAAAGGGAATTGACAACATCAAAAGTGACAAAATTTTCACATTGAATGAGAATCAGACAAGAAACAATGGTCTCAAACTGTCCGGAAATAGATTCAATTTGGAAGTAGGTAGAAACAACTTTGCCAACCGTGTAGTTAATGAATGGAATAAACTTCCTGCACAGGTAGTGCAATGTAGTTCAGTTCGAAGCTTTAAGAATCATTTAGATAAACACCTAAGCAAGATGCTGTAATGATTATAATTTATTTTATATTATTATTTTTTTTCATTTGTCTGTCTGATTTTCATTTATTATTAGTTATATGTCAATTTATTATTATTTACTATTTACCTGTTTGTTTATCATTTAACTATACCTATGCATTTATTTATGTATTTTATTTGTTATTTACATTATTATAGTTTTTATTTATTATTTTATTATTATTATGATTTTTTTCGCATCCGACCTAGATATGGACCAAAAGGTCTCCTGTCGGCATGCTCCGCCTTTGTAATCCTTTGTAATATATGTATATATATATATATATATATATATATATATATATATATATATATAATATATATATACATATATATATATGCATATACATATTTGTATATATACACATATAAGTGTATATATATATATATATGCATATACATATATGTATGTATACACATATAAATGTATAAATATATATATATATATATATATATATATATATATATATATACATACATTGAAAGGAAGTTACGAGAGGAAGGGGAGGTAAGTCAAATAGAAAAGAAAAGCTAAAAGGTGGTGATGGACTGATGTTAACATAAGAGGATGCACTAAGGGGAAAATGGGCAGAGTATTTTAGGGAATTACTAAATGTGGAAGAGGATAGGGAGGGATTGGTGGTAGCGCTAAGAAAATGACGGAGATGGGCGAGGAAAATGGAGGAGAAATAAGAAAGGATGAAGTGCAAGTAGTTTTGAAAACGATTAGAGTAGATAAGGTACCTGGGTTAGATGGATATCATACAAAGTGCCTGAAGAATGGAGGTACAGTAATAGTGGGCTGGCTCATGAAGTTGTTTCTTGTGTGTCTAAGGAAGGGTAGAATACCGGAGGACTTGAGGAGTGTCTATATAGTTCCGCTTTACAAGGGAAAAGGGGATAAATGTAAATGTGGCAGTTTCAGAGGGATTGGTTTGTTGAGTGTAACTGGGAAGGCATATAGGAGAATTCTAATTGAGAGGATTAGGAGAGGGATAGAGTAATTGGTGAAGAACAGTGTGGGTTTAGGAAAGGTAGGGGTTGCATGGATCAGATTTAGCAAAAGCTAAGGATATACATACATACATACATACATACATATATATATATATATATATATATATATATATATATGTATATATATATATATATATATATATATATACATGTATATATATGTATATGTATATATATATATATGTGTGTGTGTGTGTGTGTGTGTGTGTGTGTGTGTGTGGGTGTGTGTGTGTGTGTGTGTGTGTGTGTGTGTACCAAAGGCATTTTTCCTTCTTATAATGGAGGTAGCCATAAAAAAAGGCATAAGAATCACTCCCATCTATTGCATCTCCAACTTACTCCACTTCCATCTACCCTCTTCCTCCCCTCTTATCTTGTCACCTCCTGGATGACGGGTCATCCCTGCGTCTTACCTACTGCCCTGGGTCAGAAACAATGTCACAAGATAGAGCACA
Source organism: Oratosquilla oratoria (assembly GCF_046742065.1). Lineage (NCBI taxonomy): Eukaryota > Metazoa > Arthropoda > Malacostraca > Stomatopoda > Squillidae > Oratosquilla > Oratosquilla oratoria. The sequence goes on along the minus strand of NC_134802.1, from coordinate 9,741,866 downwards.
TCCACAGGAAGGCCACTTCGTTAAATTGTTGACCCCCTCTCCCCCTCTCTGTCCCCTCATGCAGAAATGGAGACGACGGGGAGAAATCCCTTCGGGCTGCGTCAATTTATATTTTACACATACTCCCTCACCACCCATCCCCCATCCACTACCCCTCATACATAACACATTATCCATACACAACCATTCTCCATTTACTCCTATCTTCTTTCCTTTTCCGTCCTTCCTCAACAGACATTCCTCTCTTTTCCAATGCCCCTTTTACCCCATCCATCCATCTAATCCTTGATCGCCCTCTCATATTCACTCCTGTCACCTCTGCCTTCCACACCTCTTTTACTAATCTTTCTTCACTCATTCTTTCCACGTGTCCAAACCATCCTAATACTCTTTCATCAACCTTATCTCCCAACTCCCTTTCTATCCCCATTCTCCTCCTCACCTCCTTGTTTCTCACTCTATCCTACCTAGTAACCCCTATCACACTTCTCAAGACACCTCATCTCAAACAAATTCAAACTCCTCTCTTCTTCTCTTATGTTCCAATGATTTTGGCCCACACAGTGCTGTCGGCACAATCAACCTTTCATATAATCCCATTTTAGCATCCATTCCCACATGTCTATTTCTCATTACACTTTTTAATCCCCAGTGCATTTACTTGCTTCTCTCAATCTACATTCCACCTCCACCTCCAATCCTCCCTTCCCCTCCACATTCGCACCCAAGTATCTAAAACGATCCACTTCCTCCAGTCTCTCTCCTTAATACTCACTTCCAGTCTACTGCCACTTTCTCCCCTTGAACATCTCATCACTTTACTTATACCAGATTTATCTTCAACTTCCTTCTTTCGTATGCCTTTCCAAATTCTGTCAATAACTTCCTTAATTCCTCCTCTGATCCTGCTACAAGCACAGCGTCGTCAGCGAACAACAACTGGCTTATCTCCCACTTTTCTCCTTTTTCTTTAACCATCTCTAATCAAAGGCGACATAACACATCCCTGAGGAAGTCCCACCTTTACCTCAAAACACTCACTCTCTCCATTTCTAATCCTAACACAAGCTCTACTACTTCGTAAAATCTCTTGACTGCTCTTAAAAGCTTTCCTTCTATCCCATATATCTGCAATACCTTCCACAGTGCCTTCCTCTCCATCCTGTCATAAGCCTTTCCTAGACCCATCAAAATCCAAACAACGTCTTTACCTTTTCCTATAGATTTCTCACATATCTGTCTTACCACAAAAATATTATCTACGCAACCCCTACCTGTCCTAAACCTACACTGTTCCTCTCCTAATTATCTCAATCAAGACCCTCCCATAAGCTTTCCATACTACACTTAAGCTGATCTCTCTGAAACTACTACACTCACACTTGTCCCCTTTTCCCTTGTAAAGTGGAACTATACAGGCACTCCTCCAGTCCTCTGGTACTCTACCCTCTCTTAAACAAACATTAAATAACCTCACCAGCCAGTCCACCATCACTATACCTCCTTTTTTCAGACATTCTGCATGACACCCATCCAACCCAGGTACCCCACCTTCTCCCATCATCTTAACAACAGCTTTCACCTTATCTTTCCTTATTTCTCCTCCATTTTCCTTGCTCATTGCAATAATTTTCTTAGCACTTCCCACTGCAACTACCTTTCCCTCCCTATCCTCCTTCACATTTAGCAAGTCCCTAAATTCTCTATCCATCTTCCTCTTACTACCATCTCCTCCATTATCATCTCTCCATCTGCACCTTCCACCTTTTCTTCTCTACTTGATTTGTCTCCTCTTTCTCTCTTAATTTTTCCAGAACATCTTTTTATTACTTTCAAAAATTTCTGTCATACTATTACCCCATTTCTTATCTGCTCTCATCGTGGCCTCCTTTATCTTATGTTTTACTTTTCTTCATTTTTCTTTGTACCTCTCATATGATTCCCTTGTCCTTATTTGTAATCAATCTGTGAAAGCTCGCTTCTTCTCTTCTACAACCGTCTTTGCTTCCTCATCCCACCACTCATTATCTTTCCTTCTATTTCCTCCCATCCTCATTGTTCCACACACCATCATTGTACACCTTATGACTCCCTCCTTGAACAATACCCATTCCTTCTCGACTCCTTGTTTTACTCTATCTTTCTTTCCCTCCCACTATTCTCTCAGTTTCTTCTTGTACTCTTTCTCCTTTTCTTTCCCATATAAGCAATTCACTCTAAGTACCTCCCTTCCTTCTGTCCTTTTCCTCTTTCTCCACCTATCCTCCACTCTCAACTTACCTTCCACCAATAAATTATCTGATATTCCCCCACTCTCTCCCCATAGAACATGTACATCCTTAACTCTCCCTATTATACTCCTGGTTACCACTATATAGTTCATTAACGCTCTATCTACCACCCTTCCATCCACCACCCTCTCCCATGTGTACTTGGGCTTGACTTTCTTTCTAAACACTGTATTTGCTATAATCAATTCTCTTTCTAGACACATGTTCACCATCAGCTCTCCACTACGATTTATTCCTGGAACTCCACACTTCTCAACCACTTCATCTATTGGTTAATTTCCTACCCTAGCATTAAGGTCTCCCAATACACTACATTTACATTTCTCCCTAATCCTTCTATGCCCTCATTCAAAAGGCCTCCCTTTCCTATACACTCTTCTCACTACCAGGCCCATATGTACTTACAAAAACCCACTTCTCCTTTCCCAGTTTCACCTTCATCCACATTAACTTTGGAGGAACCTCCTTCCACTCCACTACACGCTTTACTATCTGTTCACTTACTAGTATAGCTACCACTTCTCTCCCTTGTTCTCTTTTCTCTCCCGAGAACCTCCTAACTACACTCCCAAACTCGCACTCGCTCCTCTCTTTCAACTTAGTTTCACTCAATGCCAACAGATCCATCTTTCTTCTTATAAACATACTGCCTATCTCTTCCCTTTTACTCTCTATCTGTACCACATCCACTCACATTAAAAGACCCAAACCTTATGGTACTGATTGGAAAACTCCTCCTAGACCCTCTTATGGCTTTACTTTTTTTTATGTCCCCTGTGGGGCTACAGGGAGTACAATGCCTAGTTCTATCCCCGTCCCGTTTTTTGTCGCCCCATACGACTCAAGTGGGAAGACCTGATGGCAGTATTCTTTCTACCCACCACAGGTTTAGGCAAAGGAAGGAAATGAAATTCAGAGAAATGGTATAGGACAGTAACAAGGGATGGGGGGACAACATAACGGAGGGACAGTCGCAGTTCAATAAAATATCATCATTCCCCTATGAACAGAGATTTCCCCTATCACAGGCAAATTTACGTGTGGCTCTGGTCCGTGGGGGCGCCCCATATAGACCCTAAAGTATCAGCTACATGCTACTTAGCTACAATAACATGCAGACAATATATATATATATATATATATATATATATATATATATATATATATATATATATACATATATATGTGTATATATATATATGTATATATATATATGTATATATATATATTTATATATATATCACGAAGAACCCACAGTCGGAATAAAAGAAAACTTTAGAAGAATGTGTAACTTCTATATTTCGGCTAATAGCTATAGCCCTCTTCGGGAAAGTACAGATTACAAGAATTTGCAGAGACATAAGTACAATGAGATATGAGTAGAAGGGGAACACGCAGAGCTAAAACAGGACGACCCGTCACGCAGGGCGGAGTCAGAGGTGAGGGGATGCGTGGGTGGAGGTGTGAGGTCATGAGTGAAACGGGCGGGAAGCAGGGTCAGGGTCTTAACCAAGCGGCTCACAGCTAACCGTGAGATTATGTCCAGGGACCATTGACCTTTGGAGATGTTCAAGTTCGGACATTCTTCGATTAAGGCTGATTCAACAATTTTTCTTCTAAAACTACATTTGGACTTGAGCAAAATTTTGGCCAAATTCAAAAGTTGCCTTTTGAATTTGGCATACCTGTCCTGGTTCTTGGATCAAGCCCTCAACAAGGCTAGAGCCAGCCACCTTAAAAATTCAGTTCCCACCACACAATCCTCTTTCAAAGATGTTTTAAAAATCCCCTATTGTAACTCCATCAGTTCTTCTTTTAGATTAATTCCCAACAAGCGTCTCACAGTTGCCTACCATTATCCTAACACGGTTCACAAACAAATTGTTAATGTTCATCAAAGGTTGAAGGGAAATGAGTCCCCAGGAGTGTATAGCCTTACTTGTAAAGATTGTGATTTAATGTACCTTGGTCAGACCGGAAGGGATCTTAACACCAGGTTAATGGAGCACAAAAGATCTATTAGGTATGCCCAAGAAAATTCCGCTGTTCCAACAGGTCAGTACCAAAAATCAGTCTTGACTATGACAAGGTAAAATTTTGTTCAAGTCCAAATGTAGTTTTAGAAGAAAAATTGTTGAATCAGCCTTAATCGAAGAATGTCCGAACTTGAACATCTCCAAAGATCAATGGAATGATCACCCTCCTGACCCTGCTTCCCGCCCGTTTCACTCATGACCTCACACCTCCACCCACACATCCCCTCACTTCTGACTCCGCCCTGCGTGACGGGTCGTCCTGTTTTAGCTCTGCGTGTTCCCCTTCTACTTACATCTCATTGTACTTATGTCTCTGCAAATTCTTGTAATCTGTACTTTCCCGAAGAGGGCTATAGCTATTTGCCGAAATATAGAAGCTACACATTCATCTAAAGTTTCCTTTTATTCAGACTGTGGGTTCTTCGTGATTATTATTTACAAATGTGCAACAACATTTTGTCTAAGTGATATATATATATATATATATATATATATATATATATATATATATATATAGTCTATGGATTTGGAAAAAAGCTTATGACAGAGTAAACCGGAAAGCACTGTGGGAGGTTTTGAAGACATATAGGAGTAGGGAAAAGTTGTTGAGGGCAGTCAAGATTTTATACGAGAGTAGTGGAGTCTGTGTTAGAATTGGAAATGGAGAGAGCAAGTGGTTTGAGGTAAAGGTGGGACTGCGACAGGAATATGTCATGTCGCCATGGTTGTTCAATGTGTACATGGATGGGATGGTGTGGGAGGTAAATGCGAGGGTGATGGGCAGGGGATTGGAGATGGTTAAAGAACATGAAGAAAAGCGAGAGGTGAGCTAGTTGTTGTTTGCTGACGACACTGTGCTTGTAACAGGATCAGAGGA
>NC_134802.1:9724162-9731662 GCF_046742065.1 Oratosquilla oratoria | reverse complement strand
CCCGGCCGGGCGGAGACAAGTTGGGTTTGTCTCCTTTCACGTGTAGCCCCTGTTCACCTAGCAGCGAGTAGGTACGGGACGTTAGTCAAGGAGTTGTGACCTTGCATTCCCGGTGTGTGGAGTGTGAGTGGTCTCAGACCTACCCAGAGATCTGCTAATAATGAGATATGAGCTCACTGCCGTAGTGTGGTGTCTGGCTGTCTCGAAAAGAGTCTGCAGCAGATCCGAGGTGAATACACACACACACACACACACACACACACACACACACACACACACACACACACATATATATATATATATATATATATATATATATCGGAAAAATTTCGAAACACTGGACTCAGAGTAACAGAATTTATTACACTGTTACTCTGAGTCCAGTGTTTCGAAAAAAAATCCGATATCATGGCTCCTGGACTCCAGCTCTTTACGAATATATATATATATATATATATATATATATATATATATATATATATATATATATATCAACCCACAATCGGAGTGAAAGAAAACTTTTACAAATGTGATATTACATTTCGTTCTAGTGTACATATATATATATATATATATATATATATACACATATATATATATATACAATATATATACAGGTATATATATACGTATATACATATATATATATATATATATATATATATATATTTGGGATAAAGGCCATTCAGAATACATATTCTATTGAAATCGATAGTAGTTACAGCATTATTCAGTTTGCATTTTTTATTTTTCTAACAATGTTCCGATCTTCGTGGGCGAGGGTACTAAGTAAGTTTCTAAAATCCATGATAACTCGAGACGTCTTTCGGCCTTCACTCGGCCATCTTCAGGAGTGTAAGTATAGTTGTGTTAGGTTGAAATGGTGATTATATTTGGCTTATGTTGGCACTTGGGGAGGGTACCTTTGTTACCGAAGGTGGCGCTCCGTGGAGTGCTAAGTCCTTGTGGCGCTACGTGGAGTGCTGTCTAAGTCCTTGTGGCGCTCCGTGTGTTGCTTGTGAGCCTCTAGCCGAAGGAAGAGTGGAAACGGGCATTTGTTGGATGTTGATGGCAGGTTTTAAGTTGTGAATATACTCAGCTTCCGTCATTCGTAATCCCCTGGTGTCATGTTCTTTGTGTAGGATTGCTGTATTTTCTTCCATCAGTTTTCTCCTCAGTGTTTGACCATGTGTCCTGTTGTCATGGCGGGGTATCGCTCCATTCTGTAAGTGCGTTGTGACTCTTTTGAACAGTGTGGTGGTAGTGAAACCTATATACCTGGTAGGTAGGCGACTGCAGTCACCAATATTGCAAATATGTTGGTATACTAGGTTCACTTTTTGAAGCGTATTTGTTGGTGGGAGACAGTTGTTCTTCATTACTAGGTTGGAAGTTCGTTTGGATTTGTAATAAATTGTGTTTGATGTGCGTGACTTTCTCGTCTTGTTTATAAGCCGAAGACATAACGTTTTATAAAACAAATTGATGGTCATGTAATAACACATTTGTAAGTTTTCTTTCACTCCGATTGTGGGTTGATATATATATATAATATATATATATATATATATATATATATATATATATATATGTGTGTGTGTGTGTGTGTGTGTGTGTGTGTGTGTGTGTGTGTGTACATACGAACACACGCACGCAATGTAGTGCACACAGATACACACACACACATACACACACGATGGCGCGATGGTAGCGTTCGCGGGCGCCACTACAGCGGTCTGGGTTCTAATCCCGTCCAGGGCTGAAATAATTTCAGTATCGCTGTGATGAAGTCGTTACTCCAACTCTCGTGGGCGGGGAGTTGTGTGTATTTAACTAGTTGTATTATACGGGAAGGGAGCTATGCTCGTGGTGATCCGTCTTTGTATCTCTCAGCATCAAGTTTTTTCTCAAAATCTTGAATAGTGTTTGCACACACTGTTTCTTTGACCATTTTGTTCCAAGTATCTATCACTCGGTGTGTGTGTGTGTGTGTGTGTGTGTGTGTGTGTGTGTGTGTGTGTGTGTGTGTCTGTGTGTCTGTGTGTGTGTGTGTGTGTGTGTGTGTAAAGCCACAGTATTACCCATAAATCGGTCATATATGAGCTCTGAGCTCTCTTTCGGGAGGGTAATAAGTGTCGATCACAAGTCCAACACGTAATGCAAGACCATGGTAAATCACACACACACACACACACACACACACACACACACACACACACACACACACACACACACACACACTGTATGTTTATGTGTGTGTGTTCGTATGTATGTCATCTTGTGCATACGTATGCAAGCAAAGGAAGCTAAGATTATTTGTCCTAGTTGTTCATTCATCCACCTTGGCCAGAACTTTGAAAGTATTATATGGTACGTAGGATATCGTGTTCACTTTTTGTACACCGAATTCTACAGCTTGAAATCATGTCATGCCAGCTTTGGTACAGGCAGACCAAATATTGATATTCGTTCTTTGTTCGTGACCTTCTTTGAATGAAGCTGTAAAACTAGATTTTCATGTTCAAATTGGCAGCCATACATTCTTCAGTGTATTCATCAGTATTAAATACACCCATCGATGGTAAAATATTTACTGTTCTACATATATGTAACCTAAATTTCTGCGCATTTTAGAAAAAAATATTGTGTTTTCTCCCACCTGGCAACTGCTCGTCACCGTGTGCGCATGCGTTGAGTGCCGTTGTCTGTGGTACAAAAAATCTTCTTCTATTTTCTATACTTTCTTAGACTGCCACATCATTTATTATCATCAGTCATGAATGTTACAAAATTTTGCCAACCATGTATGGATATGCAATTCAAAGTGAGGGTACGTAGAGCAGAGACTGTGGAAATAGCCGACTTGGCAACTAGAGTGCAGTGACATGCAACAGCTGAACAAGGTATGTACTGAGACTAAACTTGAACCAAGGGACAATGGAGCTAACAGACCAAAATCTTTGGTTGTCATTTAATTTCAGTAATATTGCCTGGTATTTTAGACATCTGATAAGGTTATGTTAATGCCCTTATATCGGTCAAATGCTTTATTGCGTCTGTAAGATCGAGGCAGGGTGTGCGCACAAACGAGCACCTCCACCCTCCCGCTGTATTCACCAACTCTCTTTCCTTCCCTCTCATTTATAACTACATGTTGACCCTCCGTGCTTTGGTAGGTATTATATACCAGTTCACCATGCCACTTGCCAGTTCTCATTCCATTTTGTAAATGAAAACAAGCTGGATGTGTTCCTCATCACAAGCATTACTCAACCAAAACATTGCCTCTTTCGTCCTCACCGGACCTCGTCGACTGTGTGCGTGTTGGATGGACCTGCGCCGTCTCGGTGGCTACGTCAGTAACCAAAACACAGGGGTTGGAAAGACATCGCCTGGGCTAATCGTTCCACCCCATTTCGAGCTTTAGTTTGTTTAACAGCGCCATTTGTCTGCCAGACTCTTTCTATACTGGCATAGGGATTTCGGTGCTGAAGCGTCTGTACCGTAGCTTTGTTGTGAGCGAACGATCTAAGTGTGGTAATAGTGTAGATCAGGCCGAGTTTCGATACCGTGTGAGGAGGTGGTACGTAGTCCGTACGTACCCGCAGTCGGTAACAAACAGCTGATAGCCATAATACCAGACCCAAACAAAACGGGTTCACAAGTCTCGAGTAGCAGAGGCGAGGTGTTGTGTAAGTGTGTTATAGAATGAAGCAAATACCAGGCTGTGGCCAGAGCCTGGTACTTGATTTGCTTAGAACTGGAAATTCAAGACGGTGGACATGGTCGTCTAGCTTACAGCCCCTTTCGTAGCTAGGGCAGCCTCTGTGTCGTCCATCGAACGGAGAATAGGAGCTAGATTGTGGAGCTAAGCTGAGCTGTCTGCCAGGCCTTTTACGAGCTGAAAGGCCCATCCCCAGACCATCAGCTGCCCAGCCGTGTAGTAACAGCGGGCAGTCGAACGTACCAGAACTTTGACCATGGTGACAAGATTGTGGAGCAGGAGCAGGTAGTCTGAGCTGGACGTTAGTGAGAGGCCAGTGGAGGCACATCTATCGACTAGGCCCCATCCCATGGTGACCCAGAAGAAGCAGGAGGAAGGCTATATGCAGAAAAAAGGAAACAAAACCCAGGACGATAGATCATAACAGAAATATAGGGCTCCTCCTCTGATCTTCCACCACCACCATCACTACCCCCAGTACAGACTACCCAGCTGGGACACGGGTTTGGCGCACGGCAACGAGAGCAAGTTGATAGATGCACTGACATTAGAGGAAATTGCTATGTGTAAGACTAAACACAGGAGGTGCATCATGCAGGGACCGCTTTCTTGGTGGTAACTGTTCTCCAGCTGCCAACAGCTGGATCAGCAGCACTCGCCCGCCCCTGGGCTGGCAAAACTCGACACTTCCACGTCGTCAGCCGACCAGATTGAGAATTTTCGATTGGTAGAATATTTTTGTTTTTTTTTTGTTTGTTTGTTTGCGGTTCGGTCTTCTTAGCAGAAGAGGAGTGTCCCGTACCCTCGACGACCCAACGCAAATATTATTCAACGAAGTTCCGTTCTCCTCCGCACGCGCGTGTGATGTGTCCTGCATCCGTATACACAAGTAAGGTCGTATCGGCTGCTGACGTGCCAAGGGCCCTTACCCTTGGCCCTCTCTTGTGCTGAACGTGACCTTACATCGCCACCATTTCAACCCTAGCGGAAGGTAAGTCTCGAGGGGCCTTGTTTGTTTTGTGGTGCACACACACACAAAACACACACACACACACACACACACACACACACACACACACACACACACACACACACACACACACACACACACACACACACACACACACACACACACACACATACAATACATATGCCATCACACTACATTCAGCATACCCACATTCAGCACACCCAACTCACACAGTCTACACACAAACGGAATCACCACATACAAATCCATACACACAGACCACACGCATCACTCTCATCACACACCACACACATGTATTACACACAGTACACATATATACATCAAACACACTTGTACAGACATACTACATAAACATACACCAGACTCATACATACACCAGACCCATACGTACACCATACAAATATAAAAATAACACATACATTCATACACCATACACAAACACACACCACGCAGATACACATACCACGCAGATACACACATACACCACACAGGTACACACACAAACCAAACAGATACACACACACACCACACAGATACACACACACCACACAGATACACACACACACCACACAGATACACACACACACCACACAGATACACACACACACACACACACACACACACACACACACACACACACACACACACACACACACACACACACACACACACACACACACACACACACACAGATACACACACACACACACACACACACAAACACACACCACAGATATACACACAGGCCACACAGATACACACACACACAGATACACACACACAGATACACACACACAGGCCACACAAATACACGCAGGACATACAAATACACACAGGCCACACAAATACACACAAACCACACAGATACACACAGGCCATACAAATACACACAGGCCACACAAATACACACACCACACAAATACACACACCACACAAATACACACACACCACACAAATACACACACACCACAGATATACACACAGGCCACACAAATGCACACACAGGCCACACAGATACACACACACAGGCCACACAAATACACACAGGACATACAAATACACACAGGCCACACAAATACACACAAGCCACACAAATACACACAGAACATACAAATACACACAGGCCATACAAATACACACAAACCACACAAATACACACAAACCACACAAATACACACAAACCACACAAAAACACACAGGCCACACAAATACACACACACCACACAAATACACACACACCACACAAATACACACACACCACACAAATACACACACACCACACAAATACACACACACCACACAAATACACACACACCACACAAATACACACACACCACACAAATACACACACACCACACAAATACACACACACCACACAAATGCACACACACCACACAAATACACACACACCACCCAAATACACCACACACACACACACACACCACACAAATACACCACACACACACACACACACACACCGCACAAATACACCACACACACACACACACACACACACACACACACACACACACACACACACACACACACACACACACACACACACACACACACACACACAAATACACATACACATACACATACACACCACACACACACACACCACACACACACCACACACACACACACACACACACACACACACACACACACACACACACACACACACACACACACACACACACACACACACACACACACACACCACACACACACCACACAAATACACACACAGGCCACACAAATACACATACCACACAGTACACACACACCGCACAAATACACACACACACCACACAAATGCACACACACGGTATACAAATGCAAACACACACCACACAAATACACACGAACACACACAACACAAATACAAACGCAACATAAATGCACACACAACACAAATACACACACACAGCACAAATACACACACACCATACAAATGCACACACACCATACAAATGCACACACACAACATAAATACACACACACAAATACACACACACAGCACAAATACACACACACAGCACAAATACACACACACCATACAAATGCACACACACAACACAAATGCACACACACAGCACAAATACACACACACAGCACAAATACACACACACAACACAAATGCACACACACAACACACACACACACACAACACACATACACACACACACAACACACAAATGCACACACACTACACAAATACACACACACTACACAAATACACACACACCACATAAATGCACACACCACACAAGTACACACACACACCACACAAGTACACACACACACCACACAAGTACACACACACACCACACAAGTACACACACACACCACACAAGTACACACACACACCACACAAGTACACACACACCACACAAGTACACACACACCACACAAGTACACACACACCACACAAATGCACACACACCACACAAATGCACACACACCACACAAATGCACACACACCACACAAATGCACACACACCACACAAATGCACACACACCACACAAATGCACACACACCACACAAATGCACACACACCGCACAAATGCACACACACCGCACAAATGCACACACACCTCACAAATCCACACACACCTCACAAATGCACACACATCTCACAAACCTATACACACCGTGCAAATGATCACACACCGCACAAATGCACACACACCGCACAAATGCACGTACACCACACAAATGCGCACACACAGCACAAATGTACACCCACACCACAAATGCACACACACACACACACACACA
>NC_134802.1:9709162-9719162 GCF_046742065.1 Oratosquilla oratoria | reverse complement strand
TCTCTCTCTTTCTCTTTTTTTTTTTTTTTTTTTTTTTTTCTCTCCTAGGCGAAGAAAGGAGTTGGATTGGAGGGGGGACTTAAGAAAGCGTCACGCGTTGTCATGGCAACACTGACGATTCTTCATTGCTGGTATGGAGAATGTATTCGTTTGTAATTTGCTAAATCATTGTAGAACGGGACTGTGTTGCGCGCATACGCGCACACCAACCACTTCAATACAGTACCTTTGTGGATACTGTGGCGCCGTGGTTTGGGGGCGGATTCCATCATGAAATAGGGGAATGAGGTTTTACAAATTATGTTCTACCCACACACACTCGTACATTTTTTTTACTGAGCCTGTCCCTTCATACGAATAAAATCCCTTGTCCATTGCCAGACAAAAGATATCTAAAGCACATCACCGTGTTATGTCATGGCCTGTTGTTTGCCAGCGCTTCTATCATTGAGGACAAATCGCCACTACATCGTCTTGTAAACAGGTAAACGAGTTCTTGTGTTTCATGCACACGAAGCAATGTAGGTTAGGGGTGGCGTCTCACCTTATGCGTGTGAGCTAAGTGTATTTCTCAAGTCAAAAATCTTAATGCGTATACCACACGCAGGCAACACAGATGTGCGTATTAGAGTGATCTAGAAATGACCTCGTTTGCTTATCATAAGCTGTTTATCATCTGAATTGGAACTTTATTTTTTATCTTCATGTCAGCTTTTACGCGTTTGTGTTCACGCACATGCCCAGTTGTTGTTTGATATTATTGGATAGACTCGCATTGCGCAGGACAAAGAAGTACATTGTAAAAATGCTTCGTGCATAAACGCAACCAAACTTCTAAAGATCATACAATTCAGTTAGTCTGGGATAGGGGACCTAACGCTGTGACAACGCCTAGCCGCACTCGACCTTCTTCACCAGTTCCTGATAAACATCAACCTGGATTTGACCTGGGGTATGACCTTGACGTGGTCAAATCGTCGCAGGTGGCTTTCCTGTTCTTCCCCATTCCGGGTCGTCTCCCTCATGGATGGATCTTCTTCGCGCAGGGCCACCGTCTTCACGGCGAGGTATGACAGGAAGTGCAGTACCTCGGCCGGTGCTCGGGGTTACCATGGTTTCTCATTGGCTGAGAACATCCCCGTGGATTGGAAAACATGACACTCCGATTTTACGATACTTTGAGAATCAATTTTATCCCGAATCATGGCATGTTAATGTGAGGGATTAAGTGTAGGTTAAACGATTTTGTAAATGAAAAAGAAGCTAAACGTGACCAATACATACGATAAGTTCTGTATCAGTTTTTGCGCACTTGCAAGTCATCCAGCCGTGAAGAAAAGTTGGTAATAAATACACGACATTGCATATACATGCACATATGCAATCTCTACAGTCTCCATCAATCAATCTATTCATCTCAGTCTCCATCTCTTATCTCGTCCCAAGATCACTCCTGGCCTGAATGAACTCTTCTGATATTTGATGCCCCCTTACCCCCCAAAAAATTATATGGAGGGGGGTTACTATACTCGTCGTCATTTTGTCGAAAATAGGTAACATGGGCGATTCCAAGGCGAGGAGCCTTCGCCAGAGGGCGTTTACCTGCGGCCGAAGCCGTCACCTTTGCTCTGTTATGCGCTCTGATTGTTGTGGCAGAAAATAGTTCTTACTGCTACAAATCTGAGACAAGAGGTAAGCTCAGTCATTCAGTTGGTCAGGGAACCTAAAATCCTTGATAGCTCCAAACCACTCTTATCCAGCCTCAGCTCTCTCTCTCTCTATCTCTCTCTCTCTCTCTCTCTCTCTCTCTCTCCTCCTCTCGTCTCCCTCTCGATCTCTCTCCTCTCTCCTCTCTCTCCCTCTCTCTCCTCTCCTCTCTCCTTCTCATCTCGCTCTCTTCCCTCTCTCTCCCTCCTCCTCGCTCTCCTCTCTCACTCTCTCCTTCTCTCTCTCCTCGCTCCCTCCTCTCCTCTCTCTCTCTCTCCTCTCTCGCTCTCTCTCCTCTCTCCTCTCTCTCCACTCCTCTCTCTCCTCTCTCTCTCTCTCCTCTCACTCTCTCTCCTCTCTCTCACTCTCACACTCCCTCTCCCCACTCTCCTCTCTCCTCTCTCTCTCCTTTTCTCTCTCCTTTTCTCTCTCTCCCCTCTCTCCTCTCTCTCTCTCCTCTCTCTCTCCCCTCTCTCTCCTCTCTCTCTCCCTCTCTCCTCACTCTTTCTCTCCTCTCTCTCTCTCTCTCCTCCTCCCTCTCACTCTCTCTCTCCCCTCCACTCTCTCTCTCTCTCTCTCTCTCTCTCTCTCTCTCTCTCTCTCTCTCTCTCTCTCCCTCTCTCTCTCTCTCTCCTCTCTCTCCTCTCTCTCTCTCTCTCTCTCTCCTCTCTCTCTCTCTCTCTCTCTCTCTCTCTCTCTCTCTCTCTCTCTCTCTCTCTCTCTTACTCTCTCACTCTCTTACTCTCTCACTCTCTCTGTATGTGTGCGTGTGTTTCATATGTCGTATCAAGCAAGCTTACGAGAAGAACCCCAACCCATTTTCGCAATTATCAGGAGGGCATTTTATGTATTCATTTATATTTATTTATGTTTCATTTACTTATTTATTTGTCAAAAATAAATCGCGTGAGTTGAGTTGGCACAAAGAACGAAAGCCACGTGGGATCCAATGCCTGGGCTAATGTTTTGTGATAAGTAACTCCTTATCTTCTCCCATTTTTTGTTTTCCTTGTTTGCCACCTGGGCACACCAGTGATCCACCACATGATCTTGCCAAGTCTTGACTCACATCACGAGGTCCATGTCTCGCGTCCATACCTCGACTAATTGGCCTCGAACGTGTTACTGAAAGAAAAGCATAAGGCATGATCAGCTTGTAGTGGTTTTAGAGTACAGTACAGAAATACTTGGTTACCTCGCCTCTCACTTGTAACCTTTGTCGTTCGTAAAATGACCCCAGCGAGTGATCAAGAAGTGCAGGTATCTTGAATAATCCCTCTATTTCTCTCTCTTTTCATCTAGATTGTATTCATGTTGGTATTCACACCTAACTTTGGCTGGCATGTAAAAGACCAAGTAGTAACGCACTGAAGAGAAACCCCCCCACGATGACGCGTGTACTCTTTCTTACCCACGCACGAGCCCTTCCCCCGTAGATGTGTGGTGTCTGTTTTCGCTGCTCTTGCGACCATGTGCGTATTCACTCGAGATCCAAAGAAGATTGCCCGCTCACAAGTGTGATTGTAGTCTATTTGGACGGACTTCTTGAGAAAATATATTCAAGCTTGATACGATACACGTAAGCGTGAAAAACTGCTGACCGCGTGTGCATACTCGTTTGCGCGCTTGCACATATACACACTCGTGGCGCAGTTGGTAGAATTCCCGGCTGCAGAGGTCCTGGTTCGAATCCCTCCCAGGGCTGAAATAATTTCAGTATCGCTGCGCTGCGGGTTGTTACTCCAACTCTCGTGGGTGGGGAGTTGGGGGTGTGTGCGCGTGCGTGTGAGGTCACAGCATTACTCATAGATGGGCCATACCTGTGTATGAGCTCTGAGCTCTCTTCCGGTAGGGAAATGACTGTCGATCACGACTCCAACACGTGATCCAAGACCATGGTGAATCGCACACACACACACGCACTCTTTCATGACGCTGCGGTAGAATTATCGGCTGCCACTACGGCGGTCCGGGTTCAAATCCGGCCCAGGGCTGAAATAATTTCAGTATCGCTGTGCTGCGAGTCGTTACTCCAGTTCTCGTGGGTGGGGAGTTGGGGGTGGGTGTGCGTGCGTGAGGTCACAGCATTACCCATAGATCGGTCATATATGAGCTCTGAGCTCTTTTCCGGGAGGGAAATAGCTGTCGATCACGAGCCCAACACGTGATCCAAGACCATGGTGAATTACACACGTACATACACGCACACATACACATTTCAAGCCTGTGCCATGTGCTCCTTCCAAGGACTTCCTCTTGCACTCACCACCTGCTCAACTTGTCCTGTCATTCCACCTCGTGTTCCGATTTCCTCCTCCTCCTCCTCCTCCTCCTCCTCCTCCTTCCCCTCCCCCTCCTCCTCCTCCCCCTCCTCCTCCTCCTCCTTCCCCTCCTCCTCCTCCTCCTCCCCCTCCTCCTCCTCCCCCTCCTCCTCCTCCTCCTCCTCCTCCTCCTCCTCCTTCTCCTCCTCCCGCACCTCACTCTCCTCCTTGTCCCGCTCCCTACTCTCCTCTTCCTCCTCCCGCCCCATACTTTTCTTCTCCCTATTTTTGCCCCTCCCTCTCCTCTCTTTCTCAACACTCCCTCTTCTCCTCTCTACCTCCTCCTCATCTTCCTCCACCCTTTCCTCCGTCTCTTCCTCCTCCCTTCCCCGTCTCCCTCCCCCTTTAACACCTTCCTCTTCCTCCTCTTCCTCTTCCTCCGCCCCCTTCCCCCTCCCCCGTTACCACCTTCCTCGTACCTCCTCCTCCTCCTCCTCCAAAATATCCCCCTCCTCGCCTCCCCCTCCACCCACAATCCTCCCGAAACTAAGCTCCATCTCCCCCCTCCTCCTCCCTCTCCACTCTCCTCCCTCTTCCCTCAGCGCTGCGCCGCCCCCCCCCTCCCCCCCCTGCCTTATCCCCGCACTTCCCTCTGTGCTGTGCCCGCGTACCCACCCTCCTCGTCTAGGCGGCTCGCTCGGACGCGCATGGCATCGCATCGTCTCGCAGTCATTGTCTTCGGTGCCCCTTTCGCCGTGTGTGTGTCCAGTGCTGACTGACTGACAGATCGGATCGAGTTAGCTGATTGACCTGGAAGAGCGAGTCAGATTCCAGGTGGACTGACGGATGTACTAACAGGGTGAGGTGCTTCAATTTTGATTGACCGAACGGAGACTTGCGAGTTGCAGGTCTAACTGGGAGGATGCGGGTTTGGTTTCCAGGTAGACTGCAAGTGCCCTGGCTGACTGAGGGACTGATGCACGAGCCGACGGGGCTGACGGCCTGTTTCCAAGTACCTGGCTGACTGTATAGGTGCCTGAAGTCGGGCAGGGTTGTTTGATTGACAGTGAATGGAATGTATTGACTGGCCGATTACCTCGTGAGCTGACAGACCCTTTCGGGATATGCTAAGTCAGCTCGTCCTGCTGACGTCAGCTAGTTTTATTCAGATGATGGGCGGAAGCTCCTATGACCCCCCAACCCAACCCAACCCAACCCCCAATTTGAAACATTATTAAACTATAATTATTGCCCCTTAAGTTATTGTTAATACGTGAATACGTGACCAAAAGTTTTGTTCTATGGCATACACATACTAGGTAGAACGAAATCGTAATGTATTACAATATATATATATGTATATATATATATATATATATATATATACATATATATATATATATATACATATACAGTATATATATTAATCCTCTTCTTGAGCACCGAATTCCATTCCCTTGAGAATAAAGTCGCCTGGAAAGGATGAAATCCCCTTCAAGGTGGGAGGGGAGTCGGCAGCACGGTGGAGCGAGGGAGGGAGGGACTCGGGGGGGGGGGAGCAAGCTGTGGCAGGGACGAGTTAGTTATAGGTGCATTGGCCCACGGTTTGATGCTCCAAGGTCCGCGGTCTTTGCCCTTGCACCCTCTCCATCCCCCACCCCTCCTCTTCCTCCTCCTCATCCTTTCCCTCCTTCCCCTCCTTCCCCTCCTTCTCCTTCTCCTTCTCCTTCTACTCTTCCTCATCCTCATCCTCCTCCCTATCCCGGTCTATGCCCTCGTACTCCGGACGCGCCGACATCACTTCGGTTTTTGGTGTCTTTCGACGGTTTGCCAGGGCGATTCGGCAGGCAGGCAGCCAGGCAGGCTGTTAGGCAGATAGACAGACAGACGGACAGACAGACAGACGAGCAGGCAGGCTGGCTGGCAAAAGAACTGTCGACCGTCTTTTCGAGATGCTGTGTGTTGCTCGGCCAGTCGCCATGCATTTTTTGTCCCCTCTCTCTCTCTCTCTCTCTCTCTCTCTCTCTCTCTCTCTCTCTCTCTCTCTCTCTCTCTCTCTCTCTCTCTCTCTCTCTCTCTCTCTCTCTCTCTCTCTCTCTCTCTTTCTCCTTCTCCCATCCTCTCCCTCCCACTCCCCTCCTCATCCTTTTTCTCTCTCTCTTTCTCCATTTATTATTTCCTTCTCCTTCACTCTCCCCCTCTCCCTCTTTCTTCCCCTCCCTCATTCTTTAACTCCTTTCCTTCCTCTCTCCTTGGGTATGTCCTTACCCTCCCTCCTCCCCTCCCGTGTTCCTTATAAGCTTTAATCGGAGCCATATTTATGCCATTTTTGTGCGTTAGTATATTGGCTTAGTCAGATCTGCAACTTTGTCATCAATAGGATTTTTCACATGACCAGAGGGCATTGGAAGCGTGATTGAATGTAGTACCTGACATGAACGTCATCATTTATGTTGTTCATTACGGTTATGACCTTTTATCAAATCGATTCTGGGTAACCCCAGGCGAGTTTATTCACCTGAGGGCAGTGCATCCCGTGCTGAAAGGGGCTTGTTTGATTTATTCATTTATTTATTCGTTGTTTTTTGTTGCAGGACTGTCACCTCTTATTGTCATATACTGTAGTGATAGTACGTTAATACAGCGAAGGAATACCCATTAAATCGTTGTGGATATCTGGATCCCTTTGGATTATAATTATTCCACTTTTTTGTTATTCAGTAAAACAGCTATGAAGAAAATTACTTGTATACGGTGTAATGCTGTTTAGCGCGTGTGGCTGACTGGGTTAGGCTGGTTAGGTTAGAAAATTCTGTTTTTGTTCCGTAGACTATTGGTGATTACCACTGGCTTTTGTCTGTTGGTACATCCAAGTCAATGGTGAGGGATACAGACCCTGCCAAGCGCCTCCTGACATTACCTGGACAGGAGCTGGTTCTTGCAAAGCTCACTAGAGGCGCTCTCAGCACAACGCCCGTTGACTTAAGCAGCATTTCATAACCTTGAGGTCTCGAGCCATTTGTCAGAGTAATGACGACATCATTGCCGTCTTTACGCCAGAGAGAACCGGTTCTGGATTTGGTTGTTCGGTGGGGCGACTCATGGCTTGGAGCTACTGAAACGATGAGGTTAAAGGTCGACACAGGAATGAAGGATGGGACTGTAGACATAAATATATATTTATTTGCTCATTTCTTTTTTATGGTGACTTTGTTATTGATGTTGATCATGTTGCATTTTTTATTAATAGTATTTATGTAATTGATATTAACTGTTGCTGTCATTGCCGTTTTTTCGTGGTTATTTTTTATAGCTAAAGAGGTGGATGCCGTATGGAGAGGAGCACAAAAACCTCCTTGTGTATACTTGGTCAGCCTAGGGAAGTGGCATCCAGTGCCAGATTCCATATAATTACGAACCGAGTCAGGAGCCCAACGAGTCACGGCGTCATGTTTTGTGCTGCCGATCCTCTCATGGCTTAAATGGTCTCCTCGGTGATTGCGCTCCTTTGTTGTGCAAGTCCGTCACGTCTCTCTTGACCAGCAAAGGTGTCGCCACCTGCACGAAGTGCTCTTTGAAACAAAGGGCGCACGCAGTGCGCATCAAGGCTAAAAGAGACGTATTGTATCAGGGTGGAGTAGATAATAGTGATAGCAATAACAAAAACAGGAACAACGGCAACAACAACAACAGCAGCAGCAACAACAACAACAACAATAAAAACGACAACAACAACAACGACGATGACAACAACAACAACAACAAAGCAAAAAACAAGAGAAGAACAAGAGTAGTAGCAACAGCCCGAATCGCAGTTCAGCGCCTCGTACCAGAAGATCCCTTTCCTTTTTTCTGGATTAAGAATTTTTTATTGTGTGGCGGGCTCCAGTTTTGCAAATGCTGCAAGTAAAAGAGAGAGAGAGAGAGAAAGAGAGAGAGAGAGAGAGAGAGAGAGAGAGAGAATTGTTTCAGGCGTAAAAATGTATTGGTAATGTAAAGACGAGACCCAAATACATACATCAATAAAGAAATGTGATGGAGGAGTATTTTATGATGAGAAGAGTAAAGTTAGTTCAGTTCTCCAACTAAGATATGCCTTATAACAATTGCTCTATCATAAGCCAGGCGGTTTTATTCAGCTCAGGGTAAAACCCGAAAAGACTACATGGGGACGATCCCTGTTAGCCCCTTGCAGCGTGATTGTTATGCCTTTGTTCAACGCCAGACGAGTTTATTCACGAGAACGAAGGATTCCAGACGGGCGGGGTTGGGAAGGTGGTAATGTTTATGACCACTTCGGCCACGCCAAGACTGTTGCCAAGTTGTACTTGTGGTTGGGTCTCTTCCTGTCGAGTTTATTATGTAACAACGTGGTGGTCGTGGTAGTTGAAGGGCGGCGGCGGCGGCAAGTCCCGGTGGTGAAGATCCCGCATCAGGTGGCCGCCCCTACTTGGGAATGTTCAGGTTTGTGCTGAGATGCACACACACACACACACACACACACACACACACACACACACACACACACACACACACACACACACACACACACACACACACACACACACACACACACTCACACACTCACACTCATGCACTCACTCACTCTCAAAGATAACCTTATCCGCTCCAGATTGGAATATGCAGCCGAGGTATGGAGCCCCACACAAAACAAAACAAAGTAGTATTGAAAGAATACAAAGAACAACAAAAAGAATGGTCCCCAGCCTAACAGAAAGACCGTGTGAAGAAAGATTGGAAAAATTTGTATCTCTGCTCGTGAGAAGAAGGAAGAGAGGTGACTTAGGATTAATATGCTCAGAAAGAGTGAAAAGCAGTGAAACGTTAGTGAAGATAAAGAAAGAAAAGTAGAAAAGAGAGAGGTGAATTAGTATTTCTGTGTTCAGATCAGCGGGAAGAGGGAAGTGACAGTAATGACTGTGAGTGAGACGTAATGGGCTGAAGGAAGGAGAACAAGGTAAAGACGAGGCCACGTGTTACGGGTCGGATGAAGTGCCGTGACGTTGGCAGTTACACAAGCTATCTCGTTTCCTGTAGTTTGCCGCCCGTGGCCTCCAGCCGTTCACTTCTTGGTCCCTTTGTGACGACGGAGCATTGGGTCTGTCATGCATAAACCAAGCTGTCTTTTTTGTTTTGAGTGCGTCAAAAGTGCTTAGATTCATGCAAGTGGAATGTCATGTTTGCTTTTATTGAATGTGTGTGTTTGCTTATTTACATGTGTTTATGTATATGCACACGCACACACACACACACACACACACACACACACACACACACACACACACACACACATATATATATACCTGTGTGTGTGCATATATATATATATATATATATATATATGTAGTGTGTGTGTGTGTGTGTGTGTGCGCGCGTGTTTGTGTGTGTTTATGGTTCACCATGGCCTTGGAACATGTATGGGAGTCGTGGTCGACAACTGTTGTCCTGTATTAGCGAGTGTATATACATGTGTGAGAGGGAGAGAGGGAGGTGGAGGGAGATTCCATGGTCTTGGACAACGTCATCCTATTGTGTGTGTGTGTGTGTGTGTGTGTGTGTGTGTGTGTGTGTGTGTGTGTGTGTGTGTGTGTGTGTGTGTGTGTGTGTGAGCGCGCGCGCGCGCGTGTGTGTGTGTGTGTGTGTGTGTGTGTGTGTGTGTGTGTGTGTGTGTCTGTGTGGGCGCGCGCGCGCGAGCGAGCGAATGAGGAAGCGAGTCAGTGTACTTCAGATCCGTGCACGCGCCATTCCACGTGGTGGTGTTTTGTTTGGGTCGAGCAACACAAACGTTCGCTCCATATCCATTCAGCTTGATCTTCACCTGTGAATAGTTTGCTTCACAATATCTTCGTCGATCAAATTCGTGGAGGGCAGAGAGGTGGAACGTAAAAGTGTAATTACAAAGGCGTTTCCTAAGGTGGTTTCTGTAGTTGAGGGATGGCAAAGGGGCGAGTAATAGCAAGGACACGGCGAGACATAAATGTCATTATTCTTTTTAGTTTTCTTGCGTGCTT
>NC_134802.1:9691662-9704162 GCF_046742065.1 Oratosquilla oratoria | reverse complement strand
GGGGACGCGGGGGAGGGGGGATTTTTTTTTTCCAGTCAACGTTGAATATTTTTTTCCATTCTTTTTCAACACGTTTATTTTCTCCCGGCGTTCATTAGTTATTTCTGTGTGTGTGTGTGTGTGTGTGTGTGTGTGTGTATGTGTGTGTTTACGTTGGTGCAGCTCCGTTACGCGTGCCCCTTTTTCGCACACTTTTTTTTAACTAATTTTTCACGTTGTATAATTTCACGTGGTTTGGTTTCATTATTATAAATATGTATACCTCGTTGATTTGTGTTTACGTACATTTTTGTTGTTGAGAATGTTTTCACCTTTCTGTTGTCTGTCTAGTTCAATTTTATGTTTATATTCTGTAGATATCATCATCACTACTACCACCAACCCTTCTGCTCTCACCACTGCTGCCACCATTGTTACCACTACTACGGCGACGACGACCAATGTCATCACCACAACCATCACCATCACCACCACTACCACTATCACCACCATCATTACCACCACCATCATTACTGCGCCATGTTCACTAATCTCCTCCCACCTCCTCACACCTCCCCCATCACCTCTCCTCATCTTTCCCTCCCCTTCTTCTTTCCTCTCTTCTTTCCTCTCCCTCCTCTTCCTCCCCTCTCTCATTTCCTCTTCTCCTCCCTCCTCCTCTCTCCCTCCTTACTCCCTCCCCCCTCCCCTCCCCCCTCCCCTCCCCCCTCCCCACCCCCTCCTCCCATCCTCACCCCCTCCTCCCCTCCTCATCCCCTCCTCCCCTCCTAACCCCCTCCTCCCCTCCTAACCCCCTCCTCCCCTCCTAACCCCCTCCTTCCCTCCTGACCCCCTCCTCCTCCCCTCCGCCTTCTCCCCCCAACCTCCCCTCCGCCTTCTCCCCCCAACCTCCTCCCCTTCCTACTTCCTCCTCCTCCCATCTCCTCCTCCCATCTCCTCCCCTCCTCCCATCTCCTCCCCTCCTCTCTCCTCCCCCTCTCCTCCTCCTCCCCCTCCTCCCCCTCTCCTCCTCCCCCTCTCCTCCTCGTCCCCCTACCTCTTCCCCCTAACTCCTCCCCTCCTACCTCCTTCCCCTCCTACCTCCTCCCCCTCCTACCTCCTCCCCCTCCTACCTCCTCCTACGTCCTCCTACCTCCTCCTCCTCCCCCTCCTACCTCCTCCCGTGCTCTCCCTCCTCCTACCTCCTCCTCCCCTCTCCTCCCCCTCCTACCTCCTCCCGTGCTCTCCCTCCTCCCTTTCCTCCTCTTCGTCCTCCCTTCATCCTCCTCCCCTGCTCTCCCTCCTCCCCTCCTCTCCCTCTCCCTCCCCTCCTACTCCCACTCCTCCCCCTCCCCTCCTCCTCACCTCCTCTCCCGTGCCCCTCCTCCCCTCTTCCTCCTCCTCCCCCTCTTCCTCCTCCTCCTCTTCCTCCTCCCCTTTCTCCTCCTTGTCCCCCTCCTCCTCCCCCTCCTCCTCCCCCTCCTCCTCCCCCTACTCTTCTTCCTCCCCTTTCCCCTACTCTTCCTCCTCCCCCTCTCCCGCTTTGTCCCCCTCATCCTTTGAAGTATCAAAATTTGCTGATGATACAAAAATTACTGGTAAAATAACAATCACGAGTTAAAGAAGCTTTGCAATCCGATTTAGACAGATTATCAAGTTGGGCTAGCAAGTGGCAAATGAAATTTTATCGTTAACAAATGTAAAGCCCTGCACATTGGAAGCAATAATAATCACGTTCAATACCAAATGAATGGCGAAATATTGGATGCAGTAAGGAAAAATATCTTGGAGTTTTAATATCGAATGATTTGAAGCCAAGTCAATATTCCTCGGAAGTTGTTAGAACAGCAAATAAATTGGTTGGCTTTGTCGGATGAGTCTTCGAAAATAAATCAGGAAAGATATTGCTAGAACCTTGTAATTCTTTGGTCCGTCCTCATCTTGAATACTGTGTTCAATTTTGGTCCCCATACCACCAGAAAGATATTAACAAACTAGAAAGAGTCCAACGAAGAATAACTGAAATAATACCTCTCTGTATGAAGAAAAAATTAAGTCTCAATTTATTCACACTTTCAAAACGGAGGATGTGAGGAGATTTAATCGAAGTTTTTAAAATGTCCAAAGGCTTAGACAACAATGTCGAAGATTACTTTTCATTAGACCAGTCAAATACAAGAAGACGTCACGATTTTAAAGTAATTAGTAAAAGATTTTCTTCGAATGAAAGTAAGCACTTTCTTTAACCGGGTTGTTAATGTGTGGAATTCGTTACCTTCCACCGTCGTTGAAAATAAGTGACAAATTTTGAAATATTTAGGTAAATATTTGGACTCCAATCTGCAGATAAAATATTATCTTTTGTAAGAAAAGATTTGACAGCCCGGCAGCTAATTGGATAGGGTAGTGGTAGTGTTTAGTTCTTTTTTACTATAGAAATTCTTGCTGTCCTGTTTCTTCGCTGTAGATTAGTAGAGTTAACACAGAGAACCTTAAGTAAGGGCCAGTAGGCTTGCTGCTGTTTGTTTTTCCTTTGTGTTTTTGTGTTCCTTCTCCATGTTCCCATCCTTTCCTCCTCCTCCATCTCCTCCACATCTTCCTCCACCTCTTCCTCCTCCTTTTCTTCCTTT
Source organism: Oratosquilla oratoria (assembly GCF_046742065.1). NCBI lineage: Eukaryota > Metazoa > Arthropoda > Malacostraca > Stomatopoda > Squillidae > Oratosquilla > Oratosquilla oratoria. Next base: position 9,701,553 of record NC_134802.1, on the reverse strand, counting down.
ACCTCTTCCTCCTTGTCCCCCTCCTGCTCCTTCTCCTCCTCCACCTCTTCCTTCTCCTTTTCCTCCTTTCCCCCTCCTTGGCCTTCTTTTTCCTTCAATTTTTCTTCCTTGTCCATTTCTCGTCTACATCTCCTTTGTCCTGGTCATCATCCTCCCTCTTCTTTCCCTCCATTTTTTTCCTCCTCTTGATCCACCTTCACGCCCTCGTACATCACCTCCTCCTCCTCCTCCTCCTGCTCCTCCATTTCCATCCCCCTCCACTTAAAGGCTTTATTATTTTTTTCTGTGTGATTATATCCTACTTCTCTGTTGTAATAGGCTTCTGCATCACTATCACCAACACCTGCGTTATCTCACCCACCATCACCTTTACCATTATTACCAACACGACACTGTCATCACCTCCGTCATGGACACTGTCATTGCCCCAAGCATCGCCACTTCCGTTACCGCCATCACACCGTTCAACACCAGCAACGCATTTGTTGTCACCACTTGCATTGTCATCATCACCTTCATTTTCGTGTCATTTGTACGACGACTACCTTATGCATCACCTACACAGCCTCTTCCATCTCTCGCAGCAACGCCGCCATCACCTCAATTACCACAGCCACTACCATCACCACACAACACACAAACAAATTTGCTTAACACCACCTTCATTTTCTTCACCACGACTTAGCAGCATCACTAGTACCACCAATTCCGTCTCTTCCATCATCACCACCTTCTCCACCATAATCATGGCTCACCTCTGCTCCTCTCTGGGTATTTTCTTTAATCTATTGTGGTGTCTTTTTATTACTTTGTTCTTTCCTGCAGGAATATTTGCTTCCGCTATATCCTCTTGCCAAACCGGCATTGCTCTCCCCCTCCTCTTCCTCCTCCTCCTCTTCCCCCTCCTCCTCTTCCCCCTCCTCCTCTTTCCCCCTCCTCCTCTTTCCCCCTCCTCCTCTTCCCCCTCCTCCTCTTCCCCCTCCTCCTCTTCCCCCTCCTCCTCTTCCCCCTCCTCCTCTTCCCCCTCCTCTTCCCCCTCCTCTTCCCCCTCCTCTTCCCCTCCTCCTCTTCCTCCTCCTCTTCCTCCTCCTCTTCCTCCTCTTCTTCCTCCTCCTCCTCCTCTTCCTCCTGCTTCCCATCAACCTTCCCCTCCTTTCCTCTACTTCACTGTTTCCCAACCCCAAGTGGGGTCGCCAAGCGTTTTTCCTGGGTGGGTCGCCAAGACGTCTTGTATGCTGATTTTTTGTTGTTGCAAAATTATATGAATTCAATACAATAACCATGTACACGCGATAAAAACCCATAAGCAACGCAGACAAGTACACAGATACAAGTTGCGCGTGCCATCATACGAGTCATATACATATAGATTAGTGGGGTCACGATCATATGAGGATCATATTGGGGTTCGCCTGAAAGAAAAAAAGAAGAAAAAGATGTTGGGAAACTCTGCGAGTCTACTTCGTCCTCTCATTTCCGCATTAGGTACACATGTCTCCCCTTCGTGTTTATCAGCAATTTTCCGACTTCCTTCCCGTTTCGTTTCTCACTCTTTACTAATAGACGAGTTCTTTTTCTCCCCCTTCCCCACCTCCTCTCATTTCCCTTCCTTCTTCTCTTCCTTTTCCTCCTCCTCTACGGCTCCTCTTTTCTGTTGATATATATCGAGGCGACAGTGGCCTTTGCTAACTCCCTGTCTTGTTCGTTCAGTTTTGTTCTTTCCCCCCTCCCCCGTCCGTTCTCTCTCTCTCTCTCTCTCTCTCTCTCTCTCTCTCTCTCTCTCTCTCTCTCTCTCTCTCTCTCTCTCTCTCTCTCTCTCTCTCTCTCTCTCTCTCTCTCTCTCACACTCTCACACACACACACACACACACACACACACACACACACACACACACACACACACACACACACACACACACACACACACACACACACACACACACACACACACACACACACACACACACACACACACACACACACACACACACACACACACACACACACAAAATGGTTGAGCCTGTCTTACCCGAATAAATTTTTCGCAGGCAGGAACGAAGAGGAAAGCATACTAGACGGATCGTTGCAGCTTGTGGGTCACGGTTCCTCTTTGTTTGGTACGTCACCCGTAGAATTCGGGTCCTTCCATTCTCAGAAGCATAACGTGAAGAAGAGGGAACTCTTCTCCCACTATCTTCCGTGTCTCCAGATCTGCTCTCCGCTATCTCCCACGTCTCCAGATCTGTTCTTCGCTGTTGCCATCTCCAACGGCAGACAGATCCATGATCTCCCTCCTCGCCAGCCCATTCTCCTTTGTTCATCTCGTACCTCCTGTTCCTCCTGTTCCTACTCCTCCTGTTCCTTCTTTCCCTCTACAAATTTAATATCCAAACGATCTAATCACTCCCGAAAGTAATATGCGAGTAATAATCTAGAACTAAGAGCTGATCCTTTTTAGTTTGGGAAAAATACGATTTCATCTAAACATTGTTTTGAACAACCTTTGCCACCTGGTATCCGAGAGTTAAGGACTAATTACATTACAGTGCTTGTGAGTCCTATTTTGTCGGGAAATTATTTGTAAAAAGGCCTTCATTGCATGTGTGCTGGTGGCGTAATCGGAAGCGTGCGGGTCTCGAACCTTCCTTGTCGTAGGTTCGAACCCCGCACTTCTCTCCGATCATCAGTAGTTTGTTACCTGCCCCAACAGTCCCCAGATCGCATAAAAAGGCAAAAGTGACGGTCTGACCGCAGCTGCGCGCCTCCTGGCAAACCTTCCTCACCATCTTTTTTGTAATGTATACCGAATTATAAATTGCGCTTTTTTATTGCCATGTTTAGTCGTATTCCCTCTCCTCCCAACTTTACAAACCCCCTTCCGAAGTAAGAGGGGTGGAGGTGGAGGGATACAAGCAGGAGGTGGAATAGAAGCAAGAGGAAAAGGAGCAAGAGGAAGGGGAGATAGAGGATTAGAAGGAGGTGGTTGAGGAGATGGAATAGAAGCAGGAGGTGGAGTAGAAGCAAGAGGAAAGGGAGGAGGAGGACGAGAAGGTGGAGTACTACAAGCAGGTGGTTGTGGAAGAATAGGAGGAAAAGAAGAGATGGAGGCGAATGAATATAACTATGTGAGGTGGAATAGAAGCAGGAAAATGAAGTGGAGTTGTAGTAGAAAGAGGAGGTGGAGAAGAAACGGATGAAGGGGGAGGAGGCGGCACACTGTTTTTTGTGTACCGGCGGGACCAAGTGACGAAGCCGAGGCCATATTTGTGCAGATATACCCAAGGCTCTTTCTTTGAACCCATTATCAAGAGCCCCCTCACAGTCCTCTCCCGCCGCCGCCGCCGTCCTGAGGCTGGACAAGGGGCAGTGAAGGCCCATCTGAGGACGAGAGGCCCCCCGGGCCGGAGGCGCGTCTGTGAGGTTATGACGAAGTGGTAGTGGTTCTACCTGAGTTGTGATGACTTTAGTTCGGGGAAGTGGGTGGATGTAGTGACTCGGGGCAGAAGAGGTGTGGAGCTGATCAGGGGAGTCTGTTGCTTGAGGACGGGGGACTTCAGGGGGAGTGGGAGAAAGAAAAGGGAGATGGGCAGGGAGGGAGGAGAGGAGAAAGAAAAAGAAGAGGAGGGATGAGGAGTAGATCATTGTCAGGCAATAACGAGTTGGAGTAAGAGAGCATGGAAAAAAGAGTTATGAGGAAGAGGTGGAGGACAAAGAGGAAGGAGTCAATAAGGGGAGAATGGAGAAAGATGAGATTAAATGATGTTTAAGAGTAAGGGGCTAAGAGAAGGAGGAGGAGGAAGGAGAGTAAGCAAGGAGTCGAGAAGACAGGAGAGTGGCGAGAAAAGGTCATGGGCCGGGTGAGTTGGAGGAGAGATTTAGGAACTTTATTTGAGGAGGAACTCTTTGAGAAATTACTGTTTAGAGGATGACCGGTGAGGAAGCGAGGGTGAGTGTTCTAGGTTATTGCTATGGCGGTGGAGACGATGGTGCTGCAGTTTTCCGTGGTGTGGAGAACATGAAAGGGTAAACGATGGAAACAATTACAGAGATGTATCAGTTATGTATAACACAAAAAAAAAAAGAAAAAAAAAGAACGGTCAAGTACGATCTGATCGAGAGCTCGCCAAGTGCTGACAACTGATTGGTAAAGGGATGATTATTATGACCAAATCTAAACTGCAGTAGAGGGGGCTTGGTTACACGACGGTGCACATAGGTCTAATGATGAATATAGTCATGGTCAAAAATGCATGACCTGCAGTTTTCATGTCTTTGACATTGTAAATAGCTTTTCCTTCGTCAGGTCGCCATGTTGAAAAGACTATTTCATTTAGCTGTGGGGTAGGCGAGGGACAAAACTTTCTGACCCGAATGTAACTCCTTTAAAAAAATAAATATTACGTCATTAGCCCCCCACTCCCACTCCAACGCACCCCCCCCCCCAAAAAAAAAAAATGTTTTCCATTGTGTTTAAGGGACCGAGGAGACTAATCACTATGCACATTGGCCCATAATCCAATTCCTGAAAAAAAAGAAAAATATTAGTACAAAATTCATTCAAGAGTTGGGCCCCGTTTTCTGCGCAGTGACATAATATTGAAAGAAAACGGGAACCTGGAGAGGTGAGGATGGGGTTGAAGAAACCAGATCGAAAGAGAACAAAGACATAATGTAACGGCCACGTGATTAGCCCACCCTTTCTAGAATCATAATTGACCCATGCATATTTTTATCATTATCACAGGATGTGTGTGTGTATGAACGTGCATGATTCTTGTGTGTATAATACATACCGGTTTTGTGTATGCATTTGTGTGTACGTGTGTTACAGGGAATTCCATTTTTTTCTGAGTTGTCGTGATGTGATCTCTCCCCGGTGAACCTCCTCTCCCTGTGTTTGTGTCTCTCCCTCTCTCCCTCCCACTGTGTGTCTCTCCCTCCCTCCCTCCCTCCCTCCCTTCCCCCACCTTGCTGTCAAGTGAAGAGGTATCTATCGACAAACTTCTTGAAGGAAAGCTTTTGTTTGTCATCAGTCAGCGATTTTGAGATTTTGTAGATATTAATATTAATATATATATATTTTTTTCATCTTTGGAGAGTTTGCTGGTAGAATCTAAAACAAGATCGTGTTGTCATCTTTCCCTCAGTTGGTCTTAACCCCCCTCCACCACCATCATCATCGTCGTCATCACTATCATCATCACCGTCATTATCATCGTCGTCGTTATCATTAATTATCAGCAGCAGCATATAACCTCGGTTATGTTTCCCATTGTTGTTGTTGTTATCCTTATCGTTAGTAGTAACAGAAGTACAGTAGTAGCAAGATCAGCAGCAGTAGCAGTAGTAGTAGATGTAATACTGATAGTAGTATTTATTGCCATTCTTATGCATTGATTTATGCCCAACCAAAGAGTGTCGCAACAGTTATTCCCAATCGACCGTCAACATTGCACGAGATATGACGTCAGCATGTGATATCACTGTTGGCACTCTCGACTGGTGATCCAAAGGCCGATGGTTCGAATTCTGTCTTAAACGTTGGCACATGGAAAAGACAAAACATTTACAGTAATTTTTTTTGTGATCCATAGGAATGACTCCTGGGACCAGGATAGACATTCCCAAGACACTAGGAGGTCGATTGCTAATAACTAGCTGCTACTTGCCATGGTTGTTCGTGATTATACCATATAAATGTTATATATCATAATCACAGTTTACTGCTGAAACTTAATAAACACATCCTTTTCCTTTCCTAAACCGACTTGGCTTTTCCCAATTGCTCCCTTGCTTCCCTCCTAATCCTCCCAATGAACACCAACACACTAAACCGATCATACTTAACAGACAGTCCTTCCTAAAACAAGTGTGGGAATACATGTTAGACTTGCTGTACAAACACACACACACACACACACACACACACACACACACACACACACACACACACACACACACACACACACACACACACACACACACACACACACACACACGTATATGAACTCGGAGCTCTCTTCCGGAATGAAATAGCTGTCGATCAAGAATCCAACACGTGATCCAAGACCATTGTGAATCACACACACACACACACATACACACACACACACACACACACACACACACACACACACACACACACACACACACACACACACACACACACACACACACACACACATATTTCTATGTAATATAATATAGTTGCATGACAAGTAAATTCCTAAATTAATTCTGACAGAAGAAACCGCGTCCAGACGTGAAAGTCTGCTCTTCATATTGAAAGGCTAACGAAATTAGCGGTTTAGTGGTCCCTTCGTCTCCTCTCCCCCCCTCCTTCTCCCCTCCTCTCCTCCTCCTCTCCTCCTCCTCTCCTCCTCCTCCTCTCCTCTCCTCCTCCTCCTCTCCTCTCCTCTCCTCCTCCTCTCCTCCTCCTCCTCTCCTTCTCCTCCTCCTCTCCTCTCCTCCTCCTCCTCCTCCACCTCTCCTTCTCCTCCTCCTCCTCCTCCTCCTCCTCCTCCTCCTCCTCCTCCTCCTCCTTTTTCTCCTCCTCCTCCTCCTCTTTTCTCTCCACCACAGTCACCAGCAGTCCATCACCTACATGACCACTTTTACCTCCTCCTCCTTGTCCTCCTTACCTTGTCCTTATACTACACCTTGATCTCCTCTTCCTCTGCCCCTTCCTCCCACTCATTTTTCCTCCATATTCGCCTAGCTCTGCACCTCCTATTCCTCTCCTCCCCCTCCTCCTCCCCCTCCTTCTTCCCCCTCCTTCTTCCCCCTCCTTCTCCACAACGGCACCGCTTTCACCTTCTCAGGAAGAAAACAGGATCTGCATTGGCCAGGAAGGCTTCGTCCCCTTATTTCGTGGTGTGGCACTCTTATAGATTTTATTGTGTGTGTGTGTGTGTGTGTGTGTGTGTGTGTGTGTGTGTGTGTGTGTGTGTGTGTGTGTGTGTGTGTGTGTGTGTGTGCGCGCGCGCCTGTGTATGTGTTTGTGGGGGTAATATCCCTCACACACACACACACACACACACACGCACGCACTTGTAGGATCCGTGCAGGAAGGTGCATGGCACAGCCGCTAACATCGAAGCCTCTTGCAAAGTTTCGACCCAAGAGCCGCACACAAAGGTCATGCGGACCGGGCTTGCATGTCATGAACGCGGCCATGCATCGCGCGAGGGTTGATTTGGTGCATGAGAAAGGGAGAGGGGGGAGGGGGGACTAGACCCTGACTAAGGGGGTCGTGGTGGTCGGGCTGGTGAAGCGTTCTGCTTGGAGTCCTGAGCCCTTCAATACTACGGCAATGTTTTTTGAGGCAAATTCCAGGCGATTTGATTCGCCTAGAGGGTCGGATCCTGGACTAAAGGGACATGGGTTGACGACTGTTGCGTTATTAGATTGCGTCAACCTCTTAAGGTGGTGAATAGACCCTTCTGGCAATATTCAAATCTTGTATACGTATATATAATATATATATATATATATATATATATATATATATATATATATATGTGTGTGTGTGTGTGTATGTGTATGAATCACCATTGTCCTGGAACATGTGTTGGACTTGTGATCGACAGCTATTACTCATCTGAATGAGAGCCCCGAGCTAATATATAGCTCCCCTCCCACACACAAACATACAGAACACTTTGCACTTTGCAGAACACATTACACACGCGTTCTCTCTCTATCTCTCTCTCTAGCTCTCTCTCTCTCTATCTCTCTCTCTCTCTCTGGTGTGTGTGTGTGTGTGTGTGTGTGTGTGTGTGTGTATTTTACCTAGTTGTATTTACCTAGTTGTATTTTGCGGGAAGGGGAGCTATGCTCGTGTTGTCCCGCCTTTGTATCTTGCAGTGTCTAGTTTGTTTTTAAACTCATGAATGGTTTTTGCGCATACTAATTCATTGTCCAGTTTGTTCCAAGTGTCCAAAACTCTATGAGGAAAACTGTTTTTCTTCAGTTCTCTTCTATAGCTATGTTTTTTTATTTTCTTTCCATGTCCTCTTGTGTTTCTTTTGTCCCAGTTAAGTAAGTTCTCACTATCGAGTACCTCTGTGCCTTTCATGATTCTGTAGATGGTCAATAGGTCACCTCTCTCTCTTCTTTGCTCCAGTGTCGGTAACTCCAGTTTAGCCAATCTCTCTTCGTATGATAGGTTTGCAAGTGCAGGTGCCATTTTTGTAGCTGCTCTTTGGATTCTTTCTATTTTCTTTATATTCTTTTTGGTACTGGGGGACCACAATGTCGCTGCATACTCTAATCTAGGCCTTATCAATGTAACCAATATTTTTTTCATCATGTCTTCGTCCAAGTATGTAAACGCCACTTTTATTGATCTTAGCAAGTTGTAAGTCTCCCCGACAATTTTGTTAATCTGTATATCATAGGACAAGTCGTTCGTGATAATTACTCCCAAATCTTTTTCGGATCCTACTTTCTTTACTTCTTTGGTTCCAATTGTATATTTTCCTGATATTCTGTTTTTGCTTTTTCCAAACTCCATTATGCTACACTTCTTAGTATTAAAGTCCACTTCCCATTTCTGACTCCAGTTCCATACCCTATTTAGGTCTTCTTGCAGTGCTTCACAGTCCTCATCAGTTTCTATTTTCCTTAGCAGTTTGGCGTCATCGGCAAAGAAGCTCATGTAGCAGTTCACGTCCTCATCCATGTCATTCATATAGATAGCAAACATTATTGGTGCCAGCACAGATCCTTGCGGTACTCCACTGATCACCTCTTTCCAGTCTGAATATTTTTCTCTGAGCACTACTCTCATCTTTCTACCAGTCAGAAAGTCCTCTATCCATTTTAGTAGGTTTCCCTGTATTCCTCCTATGTGTTCCAGTTTTTTTAGTAGTTTTCTGTGTGGTACTTTGTCAAAGGCTTTTTTGCAAGTCTAGGAATGCACAATCAGCCCATCCATTTCTTTCTTGCACTATGTCTATTAGTCTTGAGTAAAAGCATATTAAGTTTGTGGAGCATGATCTTCCTTGTCTGAATCCGAATTGTCTTGGGTTTAATATGTCATTGTCTTCCAGATGTTTTACCCATCTATTCTTGATTATTTTCTCACAAATTTTGGCAATGGTGCTTGTTAGTGATACTGGCCTATAGTTGGTGGGTTCTTCTTTGTTTCCTCCTTTGTGTATTGGTACAATGTTAGCGTTTTTCCAGTCCTCGGGTATCTTTCCTTCTTTGAGTGAGCTGTTTATTAAGATGTGTATTTTGTCTGTTAGTTCTTCTTTGCACTCCTTTAGAATCCAATTTGCAATACCGTCCGGGCCATGTGATTTTCTGACATCCAGCCTTGATAAATGTTCTGATATTTCCTTTAGTGATGCTGTAAACTCATTCATGAGGGGAGATTTCTTGTTTTTGTCTATGTCACAATTCGGTATTTTCTCTCTGGTGAAAACAGATTTAAAGTGATTGTTCATGACTTCGGCCATCTCTAAATCTTCTGTGTATTCTATGTTTCCTTGGCATAGTTTCACCAATTCCTGTTTGTTTTTAAGTTTACCATTCACATACCGATAGAATAGTTTGGGTTGCTCTTTGCATTTGTCTATAATATCCTTCTCATGGTTCCTTTTCTCCTCTCTTCTCACATTAACATACTCATTTCTATAGTTAACATAAATTTGCCATTTGCTTTGTTTTTTGTCTTTTCTCCACTTTTTTCCAAGCTTTGTCCCTTCTGTCTTTTGCCTCACTGCATCTTTTGTTGAACCAACATTTAATGTACTCTCTCTCTCGCTTTTGTCTTGGTACATGCCTGTTTACCCCTTCATTGTAGTTTTCCATCAATATATTCCATTTCTCTTCCACTGCTGTTTCTTCCCTGTAAAATATTTCCCAGTTTGCATTCCGGAAGAA
>NC_134802.1:9676662-9681662 GCF_046742065.1 Oratosquilla oratoria | reverse complement strand
TATCGACCGCTTAGCTTGCTATCAAATGTATGTAAGTATTCTCCAAGATCCTTACACACAAAGTCAAGTTTTGGATGGAAACCAACCGAGAGAACAGGCAGGTTTTAGTGGCGGATATTCGACTCTAGACCATTTGCAGGCGAATATACGAAAGCGCTCTGCTTCGTTAGTTTCTTTTTCCAAGTGGTCTACTTTGCATATATATATATATATATATATATATATATATATATATATATATATATATATATGTAAGAGAAGATTTGAAATCTGGGATCCATATTGGAAAACAGTAAACACCAGATTCAATTAAAGGGTTGCGTCAAGAAAGCGTTCCTGATGTGTGGTGCAATGCTATAGTGATTTTGCTTTATAAAGATGGAGACCAGAAGGACCTTAGTAACTATCGACCGATTAGCTTGCTATCAAATGTATGTAAAGTATTCTCCAAGATCCTTACAAATAGACTGTCAAGTTTTAGATGGAAACCAACTGAGAGAACAGGCAGGCTTTAGGGGCGGATATTCGACTCTAGACCATTTGCAGGCGATAAATCAACTAATCGAGAAAACGACAGAATACAATATACCTCTGTGTTTAGCTTTTCTAGATTACGAAAAGGCCTTTGACTCGGTAGAACAAATAGCAATACTAAACTCTCTACTCAAGCAGGGTACAAAGGAACAGATGGTTAAAGTTTTAGAAAAGATTTATGCCAAAGGTGCCGCTATAATTCGATTACATAAAAATACAGAAAAGATCAAGATCAAGAAAGGGGTACGGCAAGGCGATACAATTTCACCGAAACTATTTACAGCTTGCTTGGAAGATATTTTCAGAAGACTGAGTTGGGAAAAGAAAGGTTTGAAAATTAATGGCGAATATTTGGACCACCTAAGATTTGCGGATGACATTATTCTTATTTCAGAAAGAGCAGAAGACTTGCAAGATATGCTGAGTGATCTAAACAAGGAAAGTGTCAAAGTAGGTTTAAAAATGAATAAGAGTAAAACCAAAGTAATGTTCAATACGAAGGTTCAAAGTAAAGAGATTGTATTTGATGATGAGAGTCTTGAGGAAGTTGAAGAATATAATTATTTAGGCCAGATGGTGAAAGTGACGAAAGATCATGATAATGAAATAAAAAGACGCATTACAATTGATTGAAAAGTGGTAAGTATAATAAGATCCTGAGAGGCTCTCTACCTTTATGTTTGAAACGTAAAGTTTACAATCAATGCATTCTACCAGCAATAATCTACGGGTGTGAGACTTGGAAACTAACGAAGGCAATGGAAACAAAACTAAGGACAGCACAGAGGAGAATGGAGAGATCAATGATGGGAATAACGCTGAGAGACCGAAAGAGAGCAAATTGGGTATGAGAGCAGACTAGAGTGAAAGATATTGTAGAAGCAGTAAAAGAGAGGAAGTGAGATTGGGCGGGTAAGTTAGTGCGAACGACTGATGAGCGATGGAGCAAGTGTGTTACTTAGTGGACGCCGCGAGATAGGAAGCGTGGAAGAGGGAGACCAGACAGGTGGAGAGAAGAGATCGAGAGGTTTGCAGGAGTGACGTGGCAGAGGATGGCGCGGTCGTGTGAATCATGGAATGCTATGAAGGAGGCCTTTGTTCAGCAGTGGACTCAGGATGGCTGATTTGATTGATTGATATGTATATGTACATGTATATGTATATATATATATATATATATGTATATATATATATATATATATATATATATACACACACACACACACACATGTTAGAGAGTGATAGAAGGGGAAGGGTAAACGAAGATGGGCTAAAAATACATTTATTGTCCAAACGTTTCTGTCTCTATGACTATCTTCGTTTGAATTTCACCATCTATCACTCTCATTTGTCTCAAACAATTCTTAGAAATATTATATATATATATATATATATATATATATGTATATTTACATATATGTAATTTACATATGTATATATACATGTATATATAAATATACATATATATATATAATATATATACACACACACACACATTGTGTGTGTGTTTGTGTATTGTGTGTAGATATAGTTATAAATTGTTGCATGAAGACATGGCTTGCAGCCAGATGTGGCAAGACCTGCAGGTGATGTAGGTCTTGGTTGGTTTCTAAGGGGTGGAGGAGGAGGAGGTAGAGAGAGGGTAGGCATTCTCAGGGTGTCGTTTCCTGTTCATCTGTTCAGTGTTTAAGGCTGATCTTGACCTTAGTAAGGATTTGCTCACGGCTTGGTGATAAGAAATGATGATGTAGGAAGACCTGGTGTCGTCATAGTAGCTTAATTGTCTTTAGACTTTGCAGAATTGTGCTTCCTTGGTGTATGCGAGTTTTTTTTATGTGCGAGTCGATTTGTGAGATCAAGAGACCTCCTCACTTAGCACCCATAACAAAATCGAACAAAATAATCTGGTAATCCCAAATGAAATCGCACAAGAAGCATTATTGCATTCCGAGATGTGTGGTTGTTAACCCATGATTGTTTGTTCAGGGAAATTAATACAGACATAATTCGTACAATCGCTCAAAAAAGTCGGCGGGTGGGGGGGGTTGTCAAGGTATATGGGCATTCCATAGTCGAAAATTCCGCTCTTTCTGGATAGTAATTTCAGATAACAAACACACGAACGTGCACGGTATGATATAGGACTAGGTTGTATCCAAGTCACTGTGTAGAAATACAAGTTACCATACATCTGGAAGCGATGAAGATTGGAATGGAATGCGTATTTAGACGCAGACCCCCAAGAACTTGTGCAAGTAGCTGTACTAAGTGATGGGTTCCTCATAGAGCACCGCTTATATCTAGAAAAAAGGTTAGAGCTGTCAAAGAATAAAAAAAAAGAATAGAAATATGGCGTACATTTCAGCACAAACTACTTGAAGGATATTTTTTGACCGCGCACCCTAGCCAATAATTTGGTGGTCACTAGCAACAATGGAACATTCGGTGGCTGTGATTCGTCAACTCCTAGCTGAACGACTCTCAACATATTCGTAATTGGCCGATTTCTAGCCAAAGAATTTGCGTAGATCAACTTCCAGCTGAGCGTTATTAGGGTGAATCTGGTTGTAATTGGCAACTGTCCAGCAGCGACCTAGCTGAGAATAGCTCATGAATATCTACTATTTTCACTTACCCACTTGAGAATCCCACACGAGGAGTACTTTAGCATTGAACACACACACACACACACACACACACACACACACACACACACACACACACACACACACACACACACACACACACACACACACACACACACACACACACACACACACACACACACACACACACACACACACACACACACACATATATATATATATATATAATATAAAAGCACATTTGTCTAAAGTGCTAGGGCAGTTGGGTAAAGTAGTAGCCAGTGGTATTCATTGATATAAAATTCTGGTCCAGCTTTCCCTTGAGCTGTAACCATATTTAGCTGCAGTCCACATGTACGCATTGTTATACGAATATACGGTGTATTCTGTTGTGACACAAAGGTTCCTTTAGCCAGTTATCAATTCCTATCTGGTACGAAGTTGACGTGTCTTATCATCTGTAAACCCCCCTCTCCTTCTCCTGCCCACTCCCTCCAACATCACGTGACAGATAGGACCCGAGGTGTTTACATCACGATGTCTGTCCCCCTCCTTCACACCCCCGAAATCTCAGGTCACGTGTTTTGATGTGGGTTGCCATCTCGTCTCCCTTAAGTCACGTGGGTGTCCTCTTTGATGGATCGAGGGTTTTCAGTCAGGCGTGAGCTTGGACCGATTAGATGAGTTATACCTTGGAGATTAAAATTGAAGACCAAGTCGTGTATATATATATATATATATATATATATATATATATTTTGCAGTAATTCACAAGGCACACGTGAAACTAATATGCAGAAAAAACCACTGGGAAATAAGAAGCTTAGTCCGAACGTTTTCGTCTATTTAAGACATTATCAAGGAATACACAGTTACAGAGACAAAGGTGGATATATATACATAAAGTAAAAGACAAGCTAGGAACATGGGAAGTACACACAAGATGCTTCACAATCAGGTAGAGCCGATGTTTACATATACGGACGTTTGGTCCATGACGTTACGTCACCCCCGCTTAGTAACACTTGGAGAAGTTCTTACAATTTTATCAGTAACAAAATCATCAAGTTTAAATAATCCTAAACTTAAATTGATATTATTGTCAAAGGTTTGTTTAATATGACTGGATTCAATGATGTTTCTTTCTAATAAGGATCTACAAGAAATTATTACATTCGAATTATCCCAGTCAATAGGATGATTGTGGTCTCTTACATGGACAAAAAGACCACTGGAACTTTGCCCACTCCTTACACTATATTTGTGCTGATTTATCCTAGTTTTTAAGTCTTTACCAGTTTGGCCGATATAAAATTTGTTACATTTAAGGCATGTTCCTTAGAGCTTACAGGATATGTAGCCTGGAATTTTTGGATGATGAGCTGAGGAAGATATATAGCATAGCTTCTGAATTAAAATATCCAAAGCACTTAGTAAACACTTCTCATAAAATGGCTTACAAAACTTTCCATAACACCTCACACGTAAGAAAAGTATTTGACAAAAAGAACCTTTTGGTTCTTCCTTACAGTGAGAAATTAATTGGTCTGCCTAATATTCTCAAACAATTCAACATCAACTTGGTTTTCAAAAATAATACTATAAAAAGTAAGCTCATTAAAAATTCACCTGAAGCAAACGAGGGTTGTGTTTACTCCATTCCATGCCTTAAATGTAACAAATTTTATATCGGCCAAACTGGTAAAGACTTAAAAACTAGGATAAATCAGCACAAATGCTGATATTGGGTTTGTAGGAACTTACCCGTAATGGAAATTGGGCGAGGGAATGGAAATTGAAATTGAGGGTGGAGAATAAAATTGGAATAGATTTGGTTTCTCTGTCTCTTTGTCTCAATTT
>NC_134802.1:9644162-9659162 GCF_046742065.1 Oratosquilla oratoria | reverse complement strand
TGGTATCTGTGAGATAATTGGACGTAGCTTGTTGCCGGGTTTATGGGTTTTAACATTGCCATAGCAGTAACCTAGTTCGTAATCGCCTGTAGGTTTAGGAAGCTTTATGCCTCCTTTAACCGCGTTTGCACAATCTACTCGTTTATTAATTTTCTTTTTGAGGGAGTCTGTGGGGTCTCTTGAGATCTTCTTAAATTTTGTCTCATCGTTTAGGATTTCATCCATTTTTTGTAAGTATTCTTCTGTGTTTATTAAGACGAAAGTAGCAGCTTTGTCTGCTTTTCTGATTGTGATGTCTGGGTCTGTTTTCAGTTGTTTGGCTGCTTCTATATGTTTCTTTTTTAAAATCTGGCTTTTAAAGTTACCTCTCTGTTTGGAAGACTCGCTAATAATTTCAGTTTTGAAAGCGGGCTCAACTGTTATTTTCTTTTGTTTAGCTAGCTGTTCAACGTTATCTATTAAGATTTCACATTCTAATCTTTTACCATGTTTGGGTGGGGGCTTTAAGATGTGGCAGTTTAGACCTAGATTGAGCAGTTCTTTTTGGTCTGTAGTAAGGGGTTTGTTGGTCAAAATTTGTGAACCCTTCTAAAGGTCTAGGGTGTTTTAGTTGACCTCCATTGAGGTTCACTAATTTTCTTTGGTTTTTACTTATCATAGCTTGTTTATGTGCCTCCATCATTCTATTATAAGCTTCATTAACATTTTCTTTAACTGTTTCATTAATATTATAGTTATCCCATTTTTGTACATGTTTCTTAGAATCATTTTCTAACTCGCTGGTTAGACTGGTCATTTCTTGTATTCTTATTTTCATATAATTCCATCTTTCTTCAGGTGAGGGAGTCATTCTCCTTCGCCTGTTGTCATTATCTGCCCTGTTGCCTTGAATATTCATTGTATATATGGGCAGGAGATTTTCTCTCAAGCATGTATGGTTTAAACTTAATGGCAAGATTATTATTGCAGAGTTTTTTATCTGCCTTTTCTCTTTCTCTGAGAATCTTTTTCCCTTCCACGGGAAGTTGTCTTATAATGTCACCATATGACATTGTTTTGTCAGTTACTTTGGGCATGGCTTTACCAAAGTGAAAAACTGGCCAGAACGCGTTTTCACACTACTTAGTGCTTCATCAGTGGCTAGACTGTGAATATCTGATTGAATTATTGTGTTTATATATTGTTGGTGGTGGTCTGATATTACATTTTGGGGCTTCTGATTGGCTAGTGGGCTGGACTGGGACTCCCAAACTATTCTACTTCCTCATTGGTCGGCTGTTGTGTGACGTCATCAGTATTGTGCCTTCTTTCAGTGGGTTTAGATCTCCTTACGCTAGGGAGGGCTTCTAAATCCCTAGTTTGTATAAGATTGGGAGATGTTTCTTTAATAAAGAGAGCTTCGAGGATAGGTAGCCTTCTATGGTCTTGATTTGTTGCCAGCACTTCTGTGTTTTCTATTAGAGTTTCTTTATTTAAATTTCTTTTGTGAGCAGAGTGATGGTGGTTTCTGGGAGCTCCTGAAGAGAGGTGGTATGATAACCGGCGTGAGAGCTTCATTGTTGTCATGCCAATATAGTTTGAAGGTTGGGATGCACAGTTCCCAAGTTTACACGTGTACCTATATATGACGTGAGTTCTCTGAAGGTCACTTTTACTTTCTCTTATATTATTCTTTAGTAGCAGTTGAGATGTCTTTTTATTTTGATAATATATAATCAGTTGTACTTTAGAGTTTTTTTCTTTAGGTTTAATATTTCTTTTAATAATTTGTTGCATAACCCTTTCATCTTCTTTGTAGGCTGTGGAGAAGAAGGACTTATAGTAAATTTTAATCAGGTTTTTGGCGTTAATGTCCTGTGGGATTTTGTCTGGGTGGCTTTTGTCCTGGTACCATTTGTCTAAAGTTCTTTTTGTGATTCGCTCTATATCCTTATAATAATCTTGCCATTAAGTTTAACCATACATGCTTGAGAGAAAATCTCCTGCCCATATATACAATGAATATTCAAGGCGACAGGGCAGATAATGACAACAGGCGAAGGAGAATGACTCCCTCACCTGAAGAAAGATGGAATTATATGAAAATAAGAATACAAGAAATGACCAGTCTAACCAGCGAGTTAGAAAATGATTCTAAGAAACATGTACAAAAATGGGATAACTATAATATTAATGAAACAGTTAAAGAAAATGTTAATGAAGCTTATAATAGAATGATGGAGGCACATAAACAAGCTATGATAAGTAAAAACCAAAGAAAATTAGTGAACCTCAATGGAGGTCAACTAAAACACCCTAGACCTTTAGAAGGGTTCACAAATTTGACCAACAAACCCCTTACTACAGACCAAAAAGAACTGCTCAATCTAGGTCTAAACTGCCACATCTTAAAGCCCCCACCCAAACATGGTAAAAGATTAGAATGTGAAATCTTAATAGATAACGTTGAACAGCTAGCTAAACAAAAGAAAATAACAGTTGAGCCCGCTTTCAAAACTGAAATTATTAGCGAGTCTTCCAAACAGAGAGGTAACTTTAAAAGCCAGATTTTAAAAAAGAAACATATAGAAGCAGCCAAACAACTGAAAACAGACCCAGACATCACAATCAGAAAAGCAGACAAAGCTGCTACTTTCGTCTTAATAAACACAGAAGAATACTTACAAAAAATGGATGAAATCCTAAACGATGAGACAAAATTTAAGAAGATCTCAAGAGACCCCACAGACTCCCTCAAAAAGAAAATTAATAAACTAGTAGATTGTGCAAACGCGGTTAAAGGAGGCATAAAGCTTCCTAAACCTACAGGCGATTACGAACTAGGTTACTGCTATGGCAATGTTAAAACCCATAAACCCGGCAACAAGCTACGTCCAATTATCTCACAGATACCATTACCAACTTACAAAATTGCCAAAAAACTGGCTGAAATCCTCACACCTTACACTCCCGCTGACTACAATGTCAAATCCGCCACTGATTTTCTAGATCTTTTAGCAAACAATAACTCAAAAGGCATTATCGCTTCGTTAGATGCGGAGTCCCTCTATACTAACATCCAAGTTGACCGCACTATTCAATACATAATAGACAGAGTTTATCACAATAACACTACTCCTAACTGTGATATCCCAGAGAAAGTAATGAAAGACCTTTTGGAATGTTGCACCAAAGAAGCCCCCTTTATGTGCCCTAGAGGAAATAAATATTGCCAAACCGATGGTGTTGCAATGGGATCACCACTTGGAGTACTTTTTGCTAACTTTTTTATGGGTAGCATCGAAAATGAAATTTTCGCAAATCTGCAAAAACCTCACATTTACTGCAGATATATAGACGATATTTTCGTCAAAGCTGAAAATTGCCAACAAATAGACGATCTAAAAGAACGATTAATAGAGACATCTGGCATCAATTTTACAATTGAGCACAGCATAAATGGGTCCCTTCCCTTTTTAGACACATTAATAAAACAGAGAGATGAAGGCACTTATGACACATCTGTTTACATAAAAGCATCTAATTCAGGACATTGCCTAAATGGGACTAGCGAATGTCCCCAAAGATACAAAGATTCTACCATCAGCGCTTATATTAGAAGATCTCTTAGTCACTGTAATAATTGGGAAACAGTACATAATGAGTTAGAAAGAGCTTCTCAGACCCTTATGAATAATGGATTCGCCAATAAGGATATAGAGCGAATCACAAAAAGAACTTTAGACAAATGGTACCAGGACAAAAGCCACCCAGACAAAATCCCACAGGACATTAACGCCAAAAACCTGATTAAAATTTACTATAAGTCCTTCTTCTCCACAGCCTACAAAGAAGATGAAAGGGTTATGCAACAAATTATTAAAAGAAATATTAAACCTAAAGAAAAAAAAAACTCTAAAGTACAACTGATTATATATTATCAAAATAAAAAGACATCTCAACTGCTACTAAAGAATAATATAAGAGAAAGTAAAAGTGACCTTCAGAGAACTCACGTCATATATAGGTACACGTGTAAACTTGGGAACTGTGCATCCCAACCTTCAAACTATATTGGCATGACAACAATGAAGCTCTCACGCCGGTTATCATACCACCTCTCTTCAGGAGCTCCCAGAAACCACCATCACTCTGCTCACAAAAGAAATTTAAATAAAGAAACTCTAATAGAAAACACAGAAGTGCTGGCAACAAATCAAGACCATAGAAGGCTACCTATCCTCGAAGCTCTCTTTATTAAAGAAACATCTCCCAATCTTAATATACAAACTAGGGATTTAGAAGCCCTCCCTAGCGTAAGGAGATCTAAGCCCACTGAAAGAAGGCACAATACTGATGACGTCACACAACAGCCGACCAATGAGGAAGTAGAATAGTTTGGGAGTCCCAGTCCAGCCCACTAGCCAATCAGAAGCCCCAAAATGTAATATCAGACCACCACCAACAATATATAAACACAATAATTCAATCAGATATTCACAGTCTAGCCACTGATGAAGCACTAAGTAGTGTGAAAACGCGTTCTGGCCAGTTTTTCACTTTGGTAAAGCCATGCCCAAAGTAACTGACAATACAATGTCATATGGTGACATTATAAGACAACTTCCCGTGGAAGGGAAAAAGATTCTCAGAGAAAGAGAAAAGGCAGATAAAAAACTCT
This sequence comes from Oratosquilla oratoria, assembly GCF_046742065.1. NCBI lineage: Eukaryota > Metazoa > Arthropoda > Malacostraca > Stomatopoda > Squillidae > Oratosquilla > Oratosquilla oratoria. Next base: position 9,654,502 of record NC_134802.1, on the reverse strand, counting down.
GCAATAATAATCTTGCCATTAAGTTTAACCATACATGCTTGAGAGAAAATCTCCTGCCCATATATACAATGAATATTCAAGGCAACAGGGCAGATAATGACAACAGGCGAAGGAGAATGACTCCCTCACCTGAAGAAAGATGGAATTATATGAAAATAAGAATACAAGAAATGACCAGTCTAACCAGCGAGTTAGAAAATGATTCTAAGAAACATGTACAAAAATGGGATAACTATAATATTAATGAAACAGTTAAAGAAAATGTTAATGAAGCTTATAATAGAATGATGGAGGCACATAAACAAGCTATGATAAGTAAAAACCAAAGAAAATTAGTGAACCTCAATGGAGGTCAACTAAAACATCCTAGACCTTTAGAAGGGTTCACAAATTTGACCAACAAACCCCTTACTACAGACCAAAAAGAACTGCTCAATCTAGGTCTAAACTGCCACATCTTAAAGCCCCCACCCAAACATGGTAAAAGATTAGAATGTGAAATCTTAATAGATAACGTTGAACAGCTAGCTAAACAAAAGAAAATAACAGTTGAGCCCGCTTTCAAAACTGAAATTATTAGCGAGTCTTCCAAACAGAGAGGTAACTTTAAAAGCCAGATTTTAAAAAAGAAACATATAGAAGCAGCCAAACAACTGAAAACAGACCAGACATCACAATCAGAAAAGCAGACAAAGCTGCTACTTTCGTCTTAATAAACACAGAAGAATACTTACAAAAAATGGATGAAATCCTAAACGATGAGACAAAATTTAAGAAGATCTCAAGAGACCCCACAGACTCCCTCAAAAAGAAAATTAATAAACTAGTAGATTGTGCAAACGCGGTTAAAGGAGGCATAAAGCTTCCTAAACCTACAGGCGATTACGAACTAGGTTACTGCTATGGCAATGTTAAAACCCATAAACCCGGCAACAAGCTACGTCCAATTATCTCACAGATACCATTACCAACTTACAAAATTGCCAAAAAACTGGCTGAAATCCTCACACCTTACACTCCCGCTGACTACAATGTCAAATCCGCCACTGATTTTCTAGATCTTTTAGCAAACAATAACTCAAAAGGCATTATCGCTTCGTTAGATGCGGAGTCCCTCTATACTAACATCCAAGTTGACCGCACTATTCAATACATAATAGACAGAGTTTATCACAATGATACCACTCCTAACTGTGATATCCCAGAGAAAGTAATGAAAGACCTTTTGGAATGTTGCACCAAAGAAGCCCCCTTTATGTGCCCTAGAGGAAATAAATATTGCCAAACCGAATGGTGTTGCAATGGGATCACCACTTGGAGTACTTTTTGCTAACTTTTTTATGGGTAGCATCGAAAATGAAATTTTCGCAAATCTGCAAAAACCTCACATTTACTGCAGATATATAGACGATATTTTCGTCAAAGCTGAAAATTGCCAACAAATAGACGATCTAAAAGAACGATTAATAGAGACATACTGGCATCAATTTTACAATTGAGCACAGCATAAATGGGTCCCTTCCCTTTTTAGGACACATTAATAAAACAGAGAGATGAAGGCACTTATGACACATCTGTATACATAAAAGCATCTAATTCAGGACATTGCCTAAATGGGACTAGCGAATGTTCCCAAAGACACAAAGATATCTACCATCAGAGATTATATTAGAATATCTCTGAGTCACTTTAATAATTTGTAAAAATTACATAATGAGTTAGAAAGAGATTCTCAGACACTTATTAATAATGGATTCGCCAATAAGGATATAGAGCGAATCACAAAAAGAACTTTAGGACAAATGGTACCAGGACAAAAGCCACCCCAGACAAAATCCCACAGGACATTAACGCCAAAAACCTGATTAAAATTTACTAATAAGTCCTTCTTCTCCACAGCCTACAAAGAAGATGAAAGGGTTTTATGCAACAAATTATTAAAAGAAATATTAAAACCTAAAGAAAAAAACTCTAAAGTACAAACTGATTATATATTATCAAAATAAAAAGACATCTCAACTGCTACTAAAGAATAATATAAGAGAAAGTAAAAGTGACCTTCAGAGAACTCACGTCATATATAGGTACACGTGTAAACTTGGGAACTGTGCATCCCAACCTTCAAACTATATTGGCATGACAACAATGAAGCTCTCACGCCGGTTATCATACCAACTCTTCAGGAGCTCACAGAAACCACAATCACTCTGCTCACAAAAGAAATTTAAATAAAGAAACTCTAATAGAAAACACAGAAGTGCTGGCAACAAATCAAGACCATAGAAGGCTACCTATCCTCGAAGCTCTCTTTATTAAAGAAACATCTCCCAATCTTAATATACAAACTAGGGATTTAGAAGCCCTCCCTAGCGTAAGGAGATCTAAGCCCACTGAAAGAAGGCACAATACTGATGACGTCACAACAACAGCCGACCAATGAGGAAGTAGAATAGTTTGGGAGTCCCAGTCCAGCCCACTAGCCAATCAGAAGCCCCAAAATGTAATATCAGACCACCACCAACAATATATAAACACAATAATTCAATCAGATATTCACAGTCTAGCCACTGATGAAGCAGTATGTTGTGTTAAAACGATTTCTGGCCAGTTTTTCTCTTTGGTAAAGCCATGCCCAAAGTAACTGACAATACAATGTCATATGGTGACATTATAAGACAACTTCCCGTGGAAGGGAAAAAACTCAGAGAAAGAGAAAAGGCAGATAAAAAACTCTGCAATAATAATCATGCCATTAAGTTTAACCATATGTATTTATATGTATATATATATATATGTATATATGTATATATATGATATATGTATATATATATGTATATATATATATGTATTTATATAGTATGTATATATATATGTATATATATATGTATATATATATGTATATATATATGTATATATATAGGTATATATATAGGTATATATATATATATATATATATATATATAAAGAAAGAGGTGGAGAGAGTAAGAGAGAGAAACAGAGAGCGGGAGGGAGACGGTGAAAGGGAGGTAGTGAGGGAGAGGGAAGGAGATTGAAAGATAGGGGAAGAGAGACAGAAAGAGAGAGAGAGAGAGAGAGAGAGAGGGAGGGAGGGAGGGAGGGCGAGACAGGGGGAGAGATAGTGATAGATAAAAAAATGGAGAGAAATAAAGGGAGAAGGTAAGAGGGAAAGTAAGGAAGGAGAGAGTGAGAGATGGGAGAAAGCGAGAAAGATAGAAGGTGGGGGCGTGAAGGTGAATCGAGGTGAGCCGTGTCAAGAGCAATGCTGAGGGGAATTATCATGAACATAAGGGCAAGAGGTGGTGGGGTGGGTTGGGGAAGGGAAGAGGACTGGATAAGAGGAAGTGGATAGAAAGAAACGCGAAATGGAAGATGTCTGGGAATGAAAATGATGGAAGGATAGAATGAAGGGAGATCCTTGCAGGATGGGGAAGAAACTACAAAGAGAAAGTCCGTGAATAACCAAGACATGAACGGCCTTTGGTTTTCTTGAGATGTTGGCACCCTAACTTGGCAATGAAGCGGAGCTGGCACCGATAGCAGGGTCGGCGTTGGGCCTGACAGTGGGGGTGGCGTTGGCATCCAGGCAGCCAGGGGTGGTGCTCCGTTGGCATCCACTCTTGGCACCCGCGGTGAAGGTCGTACTCAGGTCCTTACAGCTCACGTTTGCGAGAACTGTAACGACGGCCCTGGCACTGATAAAGAGGGAGGATACTTCTGATATGGATTGGACTGCGTCCAGATACCGAGAACAACGTACCTTCAATTATGTTTACACTCTACTCGATGCTATTACTATTATCACTGGTGAAGATATACTGATGACAACGATGGTGATAATGATAATGGCCTTATCTGTAACATATATGTATATATATGTATACATATGTATGCATATGTATATATATATATGTATATATATATATATATATATATATATATATATATGTGTGTGTGTGTGTGTGTGTATGTATATACACACACACTGAATTGTCCCCAGTGCAGATATTAATCTTTTTTCAACCACATTAACTTTTTCACTTTAATTCCATGTCATCACGATCGAGACTGACAATGCGCTCGACGGAGACATATGCGGAAACTGATACGTAGTGAAGCCAAGGACGCGAACTCAGCTCCGACGTACCAAGTGAACAGTGACTAATCATTGCGCCATCAAGAGAGATCTCTCCTAATGGCGCAGTGGTTAGTCACTGTTCACTTGGTACGTTGGAGCTGAGTTCGAGTCCTTGGCTTCACTACGTATCAGTTTCCGCATATGTCTCCGCATTGTCAGTCTCGATCGTGATGACATGGAATTAAAGTGAAAAAGTTAATGTGGTTGAAAAAAGATATATATGTATAAATGTATATGTATATTGTATATATATATATATATGTATATATATATATGTGTGTTTGTGTATCGTACATATGTGCATATTGTATATATATATATATATACAGTATATATATATATATAATATATGTGTATATATATATATGTATGTGTGTATATGTATATGTATGTATATATATATATATATATATATATGTAGTATATATATATATATATATATATATATGTGTGTGTGTGTGTATATTGTATATATATGGATATATATGGATATATAATAATATATATATATGTATATGTATATTGTATATATATGGATATATGTATATATATATATGTATATGTATATTGTATATATATGGATATATGTATATATATATGTATATGTATATTGTATTATATATGGATATATGTATATATATATATGTATATTGTATATATATGGATATATGTATATATATGTATATAGTATATATATATATATGTATATATATATATATATATATATGAATATTGTATATATATGGATATATATGTAATATATATATGTATATTGTATATATATGGATATATATATATATATATATATATATATATATATATATATATATATATTTTAACTTACATTCCTCCCATACCTTTTGTCCTTTACTCCTTGTATCTCCCTCCTTCACACTCCTTCATGTACTCCTTTCACTCCTTCATTCGAGATTAAACGATTTTTTTTACTAGAGGTGTATTCTCTCAACAAATTATGAAATCTACGTCGATCAGGGTAGAGACCTTCCTCACTCTCTCTCTCTCTCTCTCTCTACACACACACACACACACACACACACACACACACACACACACACACACACACACACAGAGCACAGCACACATACGCACACACAACACACACACAAAACACAAATACGCACACACACAGCACACATACGCACGACACACAACACACACTAAAATCAGGCGTGTAGGCTTTGCAGACCAGTAATTCATTTTCTTTACGTAATAATTTTTACGAGACCTTCTATTGTCTTCATTGTATATATATACGATTTTCTTTGTGGCCAAGATTTTTTTAATTCAATCCCGAGCCTGTCGTTATGTTTATTTGATTATGATAGTGATATTAGTAGACATAATAATTACAGTAATATAACGATCAAAATTATAATAATAGTAAGATAAGATGGTAGACATATCGTAATAGTAATAATGATGAAGTAAATATAGCGTATTTTCGCTTGACAGCGCATATAAAGTAATTCACTTCAACTCTTGCCCTTCGTGTGACATTGTTCACATCATTACATTTGGTTGGTGCCACCTCACCTGTCCTCCTCACATCTCTTCATCTGTTCTCTTTATTTCCTTTTTATTGCATTCATAAGAACATAAGAATGGAGTACAGTGCAAGAGACCATAAGGCCTACACTAAGCAGTTCCTTGCCCCTTACCACCTGTCACCCTTATCCGAAAAGTTATCTCAGCGCTCACTACACGGCTACTAAGTGTATTCCATTCGTTAACCACTCTAATGGTAAACCAGTTCTAGCCTATTTTCTTCTCCAACCTAAATTTGTCCAATTTAAATTACTACGAGTTCTGCCCTCCTGTCTTAACATGATGATCTTGTCTGCATCACCCTTGTTAAGGCCCTTCAATATATGAACGTATTTGCTATCTCTCTTCTCATCCTTCCCCATGACAGTCGACCACTTCTTTGTTCTTTTCCATTTCCACAGTTGCACAGGAACACTTCTTCCTATTTCGTGAGGCTGTTCTTCAGCCAGGCAGATCACTTATTTTTGTCCCCCCATGTGTCTTTGTTGCCTAGTGGTAGACACTGTGTCGACTTCTTGGCTATTTTTCGGGATGATGCATATCTCTCACTGAACTGTTGACTCCTTCGAAGTGTTTTACTTCATCGGAGTAAGCTCCCTTCTTTGTATTGTTACTCCATGTTGGTCCGATTCGAACCCACAACTAAGCGAATGCGAGACCAGCTCACTTACGATGACGTCTGCAGTCGTTATCAGTATGTTGTTATGTTAACGACATCGTTAGTGTTGGTGCAGGTGATTCACATCTTGTTGGCCTTCGGTTCCCATCTGCTCTTCCCTGTTATCGCCGCCACCACCGTGACGAGTACAGCATAATTAAAATCACATGTGTTATTTTCCTTATCATTCAATATGACGTCAATATTCTTATCGTAAGGTTTTTCCTCGTTTTTTTTTTCTTCGTAGTCTTCACCCCCCCCAGTTAAAGTACTCCCACCCACTCCCCACATTCACTCCCCCCCCTCAACCACCTCCCACCTCGTTTGAGTCTTTATTCACGCCACCTCCCTATCCTCGATACTTGAGTAAACTGTGCACCTTCAGCATGTCGTCCTTCACCTTTTCGGAGCCCCCTCCTCCTCCTCCTCCTCCTCCTCCTCCTCCTCCTCCTCCTCCTCCTCCTCTTCTTCCTAATCATCATCATATCATCATCATATCATCATATCATCATCATCATCAATCTCTTCCTCCTCTTTCTCCTTTTCCTTCTAACCCTCATCAGTGTCCCCCTAATCTCGTCTTCTATTGTATCCCTTTACCTCTCCTGTCTCCCTTTAAAAATATACTCCTCCTGCACCTCTTCCTACTTCTCTTCCTCCTCTTTCCCCTCCTCTGCCTCCTCCCCCGTTTTGTCTCTTTTCTTCTCCCCGTCTCATCCTCCTCCTTAACCTCCTCTTTCTCACTCTCTAAGCCTCCGCTTCCACCCGTTCGGCCATCTCAGCCTCCCTTCATCCCTACACATCCTCACCCTCTCCCTTCTCCTGTACTCCATCATCAACGTGCTACTCAGCCTACTCCTCAACCCTTCCTCTTATATCATCTCTTTTCTTTAACTTGCCATCTTCCACGTGTCCTGTTTCACTGTTTCCATTGTTAATCCTTTTGTCCCCCCCCCCTTCTTTTGTCTTCTTTTCCCATTCCTATTCTTCCCGGGCCCTTCACCCCATCCCCCTCACCCCCTCATTTCCTCCCCTGTTTCTTCCCTCTACCTAACCCCCCCTCTGGCCCACGTTTCGTTGCCTATCTTTCCTCCCCCCTCCCCCTCCCCCTCCCCCTCCTCCCTACCCACGTAAGGCCTTCGTGCATTCAGCCGATTCCAGGAAACCACAATTGAACACAATTATCCCTAACCTCTGCTACTCCTCCACTTCTTCCACCTTCTTTACCTTCAGTTCTTCCACCTCATCCTCCATCTCCGCCTCTTCCTCCTCCGGCTCCGCTACTGCTGTTCCTCCTCCTCCTCATCATCATCCCTCTTTTCCTTTCCTTATGTATTGACGCCTTTCCTTACTTATATTACCGTGCGCTGGTGGCGTTATCAGAAGTGTGCTGGTCTTAGGCGTGGGTTCGAATCTAGCACTCCTCTCCGATTCCCAGTAGTGAGTGTTACCTGCAAAGGTGACGGCTTCGGCCGCAGCTACTCAGCAACTCTTGGTGTTGGCTCCTCACTACAACCACTCTTCACATTAATTACTTTTCTTTCCCTTAATCTCTTCTTAGCCGCGTCACTTTGTGCAAAATATCCTTTCCTCTGCCTCCGTTTGTCCGCCTTTTCTCCTCTCCTCCCCTCTCCTCCTCTCCCCTCCCCTCTCCTTCCCTCCCCTCCCCTCCCCTCTCCTCTCCTCTTCTCCCCCTTTCTTACCCCCCCCCACTCAAATCATGTCTACCTTTCTTTTTTCTCTCCCTTCCTGTTCCTCGCGCTTCACCCTCCCTCTTCTTCTTGGCCTCTGGAAAACCCTGTTGTGGCGCACCCCTCCCCCCCCAAAAAAAAAAAAAATCCTTCCGCAGACTATTTTTTAATTGGTTACAGACAATGTGTCTCCTCATCTCCTCTCCCCCTCCTCTCTCCCCACTTTCTCCGGGAACCACCCGAACATGCAAAGGGACTTGGGGAATCAGACAGGAACGGGGGTTGACATACTCTCCCCCCCACTCTCCCCCCAACATCCCTCCCATCCACTTTCCTAATGAGAAGTAGCGCCAACAAGAGACATTGGGTCCAGCCGAGCGTTCCCCTCAACTGCTAATGAGCACCAATGCCTCTGCCTTTGTTAGTCGTATTCGAAGAATAGGATTGGTTTTGGCAGTAACGGTTGAAAAGGAGTATTTTAGGCTAGTGGTTCCCAAACTAGGGGGCGGGCACCCCACCCCCTCCCTAGGGAGGCATGAGGAGGATACAAGAGTGTGTGAGGTCATCTACTCAAAAATAATTTTGATAAAAATTATGAAATAATTCAAAGAATAACTGTCGTTACATATGTGCAAAATATAATTCTATCAGTCACCCCAACCCGTTTTCTATATATAAATAGAAAGAATTTAGATAGAAACAAATATGTAATTTCATGTACAAAAAAGGTGAGGGTCTGCGGGTCTGCTGGGAGTCAAAATGGGGCATCATACAAGAGAGTTGGGGAACCACTCTGGGAGCTCGGTGGGCAAGCCAGAGGTAGGGGTTCGAATCCCGCTGGACTCGAGTCCTACATCACTTAGGACCGTAGGCGGGCTTGAATGAATGCCAACCAAGGATACCACAGCAGCGTGTACCATCCGTTACAAAAAAGGGTTTAGCTAGATTGGGGAAATCCCTTAAAGGAGTTAAACTCGTTTCTACAGCTGAAGAAAGATGAGATGTCAGTAGTGAGAATAAAAAAAAAAAATCCTTTGCAAGTAATAAAGAGATTAGCTTGCACTTCGCTACTTCCTCTCACGCGAGCGACAATGGCACAGCTCTTGGGACTCGAACCAAAGACTTGCCGACGAACAGAATAAAGCAAATAATGTTTCCGTCACGTAAGAACATAGGAATGGATGAGACAGCAAGGGATCATCAGGTCTACACAAGGCAGTTCCATGTCTCTTAGCTCATGTCACCCCAATCCATAAAGTTATATTCTCTTAAAAACAACCAATTGTTTCAGCTCTCTGTACATGGTTAACATGTTTATTCCATTAGTTAATCATTATGTTCGTAAACCAGGTCTTGCCTATTTCCTTCTTAAATTTGGTCGTCCTCTTCCTCAGCTCACTGTTTAGGTTGTGAGGAGGAGGATCACAATTGCCTGATGCAGTGTTTCCGTCGTGCTGATCCACGGGTTTCGTAAGGCCGCTTCTCCCTCTGGATCGCACCTCTGGCCCGTAGGGGTGCCATCCAGCCGGGTGAAGTAACAAAGTGGTAGTCAAAGTAAACTCACCACTCTGCTTCTTTATGAAACGAGTTAATAGTTAGGTTTTAACCCTCTTCTTTACTGTAGGGGTATTATGCAACTAAATACAATATCCAAATACAATATCCTGGGTGCAGTGATATTGTCAGTCTGAGATATTAAAAACGGACATGAAACATAGTTCCGTCAGAAACCAACAAAGCTCATTTCCTTGTGTAAAGAAGACGAGTGTAACCGAACTCTGGGTAAAAAAGGATAAGGAATAAGAATAATTACTAAATATAATTTTAATTACCATAGAATGAAATGTACACTTTAAAGTTAATATTTCACAATTTCACTTGTTCTACTTTCTTGATAGTTCACTAAGGTCACATAGATTTATGTGTGTTCACAATTAAACTCCTAGAGTTAAAATTAGTTGGAGCACTCTGTATTTGACACACTGTCCTCGGTGGCAACGTCCAATCAGTATGCCACCGGCTCGACCCCAGCTGCTCGGTGTTGCCCGTCTGTTGCGCTTTGCCGGGGTCACCATTTCTCCATGTTCGCCTCCGCTCGGTGGCACAAGAACCACGGGACAGACTACTGAGACATACCACAAACAGCTCCCACCCCCACCCTCACCCCCACCCCGATACTTCCTGGAGAAGGAGAGGAGGTGGGGTGGGGAGTTTTTATTCAACACGCACGAAGCGGATGTGGGTAGTGTATAGTGGTTGACAACTGCTC
>NC_134802.1:9637618-9643662 GCF_046742065.1 Oratosquilla oratoria | reverse complement strand
TTGGGGAATCGACAAGTCGCAGCGAATGGGGACGGGGGTGAAGAGGTGGCAGATGGGGGGGAAAGGAAGGGGGCAGGGAGGTAGAGAGCTGGCGAATGGGTGTATTTAGGAGAGGAAAGGCAGAGGGAGGGACAGACGAATAAAGATAGCTGGGTAAGAGAGAGACACGGCGAGAGAAGATAGTTGGAGGTGTGAGAAGTGGGTACGTAGAGAGGGTAGAAGAATAGAAGAAAGTGGGAAGGGAAGGAAATGACGAAAGGATTGAGGAAAGGGATAGGTTGGTGGGAAGCGGGGACAGATGGGAACTAAAAATGGCTTCACAGCCGAGGAAGAAGTGAAGAAGTTGAAGGAGTGAGTTTTAGGAAAGTGAGAGAGACAGCAGGCAGTACGAGAAACAAGTAGAGAGGGAGGGAGGCTGCTGGAAAGAAAAGGTGGAGAGTGAGGGGGGTAGCCGAAGAAGCTGAAGAGGGAGGGAGGGAGGCAGCTGTGGAAGAAGGAATGGCAGCTGGAATGGATACAAAGGATGCCATCAAGGCCCCACAGGTGGGAAGGCCTTGGTTCCATTGTCTCCGGGATTGACTTGGCTTTAGAACAAATAGATAAATAGGTAAAAAATAAAATAAAGTAAATAAATGAAATTAATAAATGAACAAACGAATGAATATATAAAATAATAGATAAATTGATAAATAAGAAAATGTATGTGCAGGAATGTAGGTTGGGAGGTGATGTACGTGAAAGCTGGTGTATATAAAGATCTACATTACGACTCGCTCCCTAATTCACGCATTTGCCATGATTTCAACACACATACTGCATATATATATATATATATATATATATATATATATATATATATATATATATATATATATATATATATATATATATATATATATTATCAACCACAGTGCACTTTAATTCTAAGCCATCAACATCGGAAGAACCGTGGAGGCACAGCTTGGTTCGAGTCCTCGGGCATACCACGTTTCAATTTCTGCATGTGCCTCCACGGTTCTTCTGATGTTGATGGCTTAGAATTAAAGTGCACTGTGGTTGATAAAAATGTATTTCTAGATATATGTATATATATATATATATATATATATATATATATATATATATTATATATATATATATAATGTACAACACTGAATGGGTCCCAGTGATTAGAGATACATTTTAACAACTAACGCACCAATAATTAGTAGTTTTTTAAAGAACACCAGAATAAATTTAGTAAAATCAGCGGGAAAAAGAATTGGCGAGTTTGCCAGAAACACAGAGAATTTACAAGAAAATAAAAGTGTTGTTTATAGAATTCCTTGTACAGGTTGAGAAAGTTTACATCGGTGAGACAGGACGCGGCATGGACAAAAGACTAGAAGAACACGAGAGATGTAAAACATCACAGAACATCAAATGCACTAGTAGTTCATATCGATAAAGAAAATAATTTGCCAAACTGGAAAGAAGCCCACGTTCTACATAGGAAACTGGGAAAAAAGAAAAGGAAAACTTTGGAGCCGGCATACATTGCGACCGAGAAAACAACAAATTCTCGTCAAGGGTTTATGTACCTGGGCCCAGACGTCCGCACAGCTGGCAGTTGGCGAGTGTGCTGGCAGTTGGCGAGTGTGTGTGTGTGTGGGGGGGGGGGGAGAACGAGACCGGTATGAGGTCACGCAGGGTCGTCAGATCACAATGTAAGCTGTTGACGGACTTTGATTCTTATTCTGTATTCAGTCCACTGATGAAGGTCCAAGAGTTCGAAACGTCTGGTTCTGAATAAAAAACTCCATACTCTAGCCTTAACCTTTCATTTTGCCACCTCACCTCCATATTTGTCTTGTCTCTTACATACATACATATATGTATATAAATATGTATATGTGTATAAGTATGTATATTGTCATGAATTGCAATAGGGGGGTAGGATGATATTTAGATATATGATAATGAAATGGGAATTGGTAACCAATAATCCCCAAACCCCTATGCCAATCACTAATCCAGGTTCTTTTAAAAGAGGGGCAGATATAAACAATTTATTTTTACACTAAACAAACAATAACAAAACCCCAAAATTATAAAGACATCACTTTTAATATCACAGATTATGATATATGAATTTACAAAAAGAATTAATAACAAAGATAATTCTAAAGATGAAGATTTTACAAAATCAAAATTTAAATTAAAATTCACGTGAGATATAACCCGAAAAAGAATTGATTGAACACAACACTGTTACAAATACAAAACAAAGGTACAAAATAATAACGCTTAATGAAGTTCAAAAAGGAAACTAAAATAGAACACATACGGGTAGGAAAAGGATAAGCTAGAAAAACCCAAAATGTGATCTATAGAAAAAGGCAAAAACCCCGTAATAAAAGTGACACGTAAGTTAAGAATTAAAATAAAAGGTGGAGAGAAAAACAGAGATGAACGAAAAGTCCCATAGACGAGTTCCTCTAAAAACCTATCCCAAAAAGGTTATTAACCACGGGGAAACAGGAAACAAATAGTAGTAGGTCGCCCACGAGAAACCTAATCTAACTTAACTCCAAAAAGGAAATTTCCACAGGGTTAATAAAAAGAAGACACTGGCAAAAGCCTATCGGACACGCCAGGTCCAAATACTAAATTTCTCAAAAGGGGATCCTACTTCTCACCCACTAAAATAAAAATTACTTACGGTATCGGGGAAAAAAGTCTCCCTCGAGGAGACGAAGAGCGGCCGAATCTCGACCAGGTGCCGAGGCGAAAGAAAAAAGCGCCACGAGAGACAAGAGGGTCCTGCTTTTAAAGGAAGCCCATGACCTAAGGTGGTCAGAATGCCGAAAGGGGACAAGACAGGAAGAGTTTCCTTAATCTATGTGCACACGGCACAGAAATCTAATCCTAACTACACTTTTCCAAGGGAACCCATACAGAAAACTTATACAAAATGCAAATACATATACACACAAAATAAATCTTAATTCTAACATAATAAAAAGTATACAGTATACAATTGTTATGGCAACACTGACATCTGTGAATGTGACCCAAGTCGGTCGGCCGGGCGAGGTTGCCATACGCGGTCAAATTAAGATTACAAACAATTATTTGAAAATACCAAGACAACGACGCAGCGTATGTCTTGTCAAAAAAGGGTATAACTTACAAATGTACTAAAAGGAATGCACCAATGACCCGCTACAAGTAATTTGGGTTACACCCAGAAAGAAGAAACATTTCAAATTAGAATAGAAATAAAACATTCAACTGGCAATATGCTAAGACGACGCAAACGGCGGTTGTGCTATGCCCCGTCTGGACCCCAAGACAATTAGCCGGACCTGACCTTGTGTGGGTCAACTTGGACACAGCTGGGCCAGGTGTGTGAGGGGGGGGGGGGTGACGTGACGTGCATGTGGACTGTGTGTAACTATCACATGACGACCATCTACCTCATGAAAGAAATCACGTGACGCTTGAATACGTGACACCTTCCCACCGAGAATAAAAATTGTGTTCTTGCACAATTTTTACTCAATTTCTTGCGGAAGTCAAGCACAACAACTGGCTACCGTCTGACAAGCAAAGATGGGCGAACGACACTCACTCGCACATGACGAATGAGACCCACCTTGCAAAAAGACAAAAGAAAATTAAATAAAGACTCCTTCTCCAAACAAAGAGGCGCTTAGTAAGGATGCCCAAATACGAAAGCTCCACCGAGATAGTGTCACCATCACCATAGTCGTAGGGTAGCGATATGGCCGGCCCCTCAGTCTGTCTTCGAACCCCTGGGAGGAAAACTTACCCCTAGCAACGAGCGGTTTTCTGCTCCGCCCGACGCTCAAAGGTGCCCCCACGTCCGACTCCAGCGGCGGTTTTCTCAGATCAGACACCAAAACAAAAAAAATAGGCAGGAGGCCGTCCTCGGCTGTGACCCTTTGACACGTGATGTGACCTAGCCACCGTCAGCGGCCTCTATCTGGTGTTGCTACTTCGTAGTTGGCAACCCTCACCCCTTAAACCAAAAACGGGTACAGGACATGGCCTGTAAAAGCGTCCCTTAAAAAGGCAGAAGGGCAAAAACAAAAACAAAATGACTTCTGTCAAACCGGTGCTTGTGCACGGGACAGAGACTCGTCCAGGAGTTCTGCAATGACTTTCCACACACAAAAACACACACATTATCATTATATAAAACAAAACTCCTAACCATACACAAAAATTAAAATGAACCCTAGGCTACTAAAACAAACAGACACAAAACTCCAGTGTTGATCACTACACACAGAGTTCACTATGCACTCTACGAAAGCTGCCGTGCACAAAACAGACTATATCGTCTGGCGGTTTCTTCACGCCTCTCCCACGTCTCCATAGCAGCAACAACACTGATAAATGAGGATTGCCGTCCGCTTGCACACGGAACGGTTCCTCGTAAAGTTCACCTTGGGTGGGCCTGTTGGGCCTGTCATTCCGTATGGTGGAGAATATTCCCGGTTTCCCTCGATTGTCGAGAGATCCGGCGGTTTGGTCCACGACCTTCCGACTTCGTCGAGAGAGGGCTTTGCCTCGCCTCTTGAAGGTCTCGTGGACGCCTGGATGGCCCGCAGAGCGTCCGTAGATGGCCACGTCCTGGATGGCCCTCCGGCGAGGAGAGGGAACAATCAGCTGTTCCACAGCTTCCCAAGGATCCTCGTCCTTGCAAAAGGTTGACGGTAATTTCCGTCTGCGCAGCCTTTCGCTACGTAGATGAGGGGCGGACGTTTGTCTCGCCTCCCGCTCCTCCTCCTCCTCTGGTTCCTCCGAAGGGGTGGCCAACTCCTCCTCCTCCTTATCGTGGGCTGTAATGGTCAACTCGTCCTCCGTCTGGGCTGCAGTCGACTCTGGTTCCTCTGCAATGGACTCCTGTTCTCCTGAAAAGGACTTATCTGGGGGAGGACTAACCATAGAAAAATTATCGCTTTCAGCGAAAAGAAGAGTGAGGTTAATTATCTCGTCAGGCTGGGAAAATAAAAGGGAAAAGTCGCGAATGACCTCGTCGAGGTCGCCACCCGCGTTCCCTATAGCGGGGTTATGTGACTCAGGGGGTGGGGGTGAAATGGTCATCGGACGGGTGACAGGAGACAAAGGTAAAAACAGAGGGATGGCTTCTACTGGGGAACCTTCAGGCATCACCTGCAAACTCGGAGGGGGGTTCTGCCCCATTTCCCTACCGCTTAAATTTTCCCCTAACTCCACACCAAAGCACTGAGTTTGAAACTCAGGCAAAACACTTTCTTCAGCCTTCCCCTTAAAACTGCCTCTGTCCACTTTCACCTCAACCAGGGGGGCACTGTCCCGATCCCTAGTTGATGACGTCGCATCACTCTCCACACTCTCCTCTCCTTCTACACAAACAACACGACTGGGGATTTGTGGTGCCCCTGGATCGCGCAAAACTGTGACGGGTTCTGACTCGTCAACAGTAACACAGTCAGACAAAAAGGTCTGGTGACCTACGTCTGGTACAGGCTCAGATTCCTCTGCCTGCATCTCCCGCTCCCATTCTGATAGCTTCTTTAACCCACAATCTTCTGTATTGTGACCCCTTAACTCACAATATAAACAAAGTGGAAACCTAGAGGGATACCTACGCCCTACAATTTCTCCTAACTGCTTCTGTTTTTCAATGATCTCGCCTACGATCCGGAACATTTTGCTAGTTCTCACTGGCTTTTCCATTTCGGTACCGTTTCGAGAAAACACTGAATTAAAATGCTATTAAAAAAATTCGGGTTAAACAAAAGAAAATCTCACGTGAATCCTGGCAAGGTCGCCACTGTCATGTATTGGCAGTAGGGGTTAGGAGAATATTTAGATCTTTGATGATTAAATGAGAATTGGTAACCAATAATCCCCAAACCCCTATGCCAATCACTTAATCCAGGTTCTTTTAAAAGAGGGGCAGATATAAACAATTTATTTTTACACTAAACAAACAATAACAAAACCCCAAAATTATAAAGACATCACTTTTAATATCACAGATTATGATA
>NC_134802.1:9620118-9622618 GCF_046742065.1 Oratosquilla oratoria | reverse complement strand
TGTGTGTGTGTGTGTGTGTGTGTGTGTGTGTGTGTGTGTGTGTGTGTGTGTGTGTGTGTGTGCGTGCGTGCTTGCGTGCATGTACAATAATAATAGAATAATAAAAGTAATCGATTTATCAAGTTAACAGTTTTACAGTGATACACTGACAATATACAGTTGGTGCTATTTTTAGGAATACACTAATTTGAGTTGATAATGTGCACTATGGACGGAATGACGCTGTCCTTGTAGTGGTCAGTCCTCGTCGCAGCCATTCATACAAGTTTCTTGTTTTGTGTGTAAGATTTTGCATGTATTTTGATGTATTAGATGGGCACAAGCTTTACATTGATATAATCTATATTATCATCGTGATCACTATTAGTTTAGGGATAGTGATGTTCCAATCATTCTCGATAACTAACTCTTGTCATGGCTCCCCAGACCTCTAAGCGCCTCTTGGTGTGCATTCTTCACTTTTATACAGTTGTAGAATAGTACCTACGATGACCATATATAGACCTTCCCGTAGTGCACTGAATCCTTCATCGGTCTTGCTGTTGACATTGAAATAATGTAAAAAGATAAAGTGGGGGCTAAATTTTGTGTGCAGATTTCTATAGGTTCATCTCCCTCTCTCTCTCTCTCTCTCCCTCTCCCTTTCTCCCTCCCTCCCTCCCTCCCTCCCTCTCTCCTTCCCTCTCTCCCTCCCCTCCCTCTCTCCCTCCCTCCCTCTCTCCTTCCCTCTCTCCCTCCCTGTATCCCTCCCTGTATCCCTTTCTCCCTCCCTGTATCCCTTTCTCCCTCCTTCTCTCCCTCCGTCTCTGCCTCTCTCCCTCCGTCTCTGCCTCTCTCCCTCCGTCTCTGCCTCTCTCCCTCCCTCCCTCGTCCACCCCTCTTCCTCTCTCTGTCATTCCATCATTCTTTCCCCTCTTCTTCCCTCCGTCTATCCATCCCTCGCTTCCTCTTCCCTCCCCTCCTTCCCTCCCCTCCTTCCCTCCCCTCCTTCCCTCCCTGCTTTCCCTCCTCCCATTCTCCCTCGCTCGCTCACACAGTAGCACAGCAGGCGAAGTGACAAGAGTCTTGTAGTGGTCCTCCGTGGAATGATGATGATTCGGACATTGGCATTAGGTCACACAACTGCATATAGGTCAGTGGGTCTTGTACAACCCGTGGCAGATGTGGGCCACGGGTTGATGTCAATAGTTCAGAGTTCTTTGAGTACTGAGCCTAAGTTAGCAGGTGCCACTTATGGATCTTGGGGTGCTGCTGGGGAACTTTGGCGGGTCTGGGGTACTGGGTACCACTGTTGGGTCTAGGTCAGTGGGTTGACCCAGGAAGTCTGGGCTATTGTGTTTCTTTCTGGGATTCTGGGTAACTTTGATGGGTCGAAACCGGTGGGAAAAAACTGACGGACCTGGGTGACAAGGGTGTTTATTCTTGGATATGGAGAACCCGTTAGGTAGGGTTCCCAGTACAGTGCGAAACCGGCTTAAGAAAATGGGCTCCAGTACAATAGAGTGGGATCTCGCTGTAATAAACTCCACGAGCGTTGTTCTTTTCCTCTGCACTACACTTAGGTAAATACATAAATACTGATACTGAATTGCTGAGTAAACTTAATCCTTTCACTGCTGTGGCGTGTTGTTTTGGTCAACTTAGTTTTACTTATCCGACAGTTTTCATGGTGGTGTAGAGACTACGTTCTTGAAACTGTGATCAGTGCCTTCCAACCTCCTCCCTGTCTCACGGTATTTTTGTCATCATGTATTAATGCACCACGGTCTGGAAGAGCTCCTCCTTGTCCACGGTCCTCCCTCAAAGCTGAATGTAATTGTTTGGTGATACCTTACCTTACCTTACCGTCGTGCCATATCCTCTTGGACTTCGGCAACCATGGAGCGCCACCGTTCACGGTCCCTAGTTACTTGTAACATCTGTGCTGGTTTGAGTGATAAGCAGTGATAAGCAGAACTAAATCTTTAAAGGCGGCACTGGCCATTACAAGTGGCTTTAGTCTTTTAAGAACCTGGAGCTCCCAATAATGCTTAAAGGAAGTCGTTTTTACGTAAACCAGAGCAAAGATCCTTCAAAGTGGCCCTCGGGCTGCAGAGGAACAGTTCAGCATGACTGCAGAAAACACACACACACACACAAACACACACACACACACACACACACACACACACACACACACACACACACACACACACACACACACACACACACACACACACACACACACACACACAAAAGCCGGAGAACCGGGGTTCGATTCCCCGGCCGGGCGGAGACAAGTTGGGTTTGTCTCCTTTCACGTGTAGCCCCTGTTCACCTAGCAGCGAGTAGGTACGGGACGTTAGTCAAGGAGTTGTGACCTTGCTGTCCCGGTGTGTGGAGTGTCCCGGTGTGTGGAGTGTGAGTGGTCTCAGACCTACCCAGAGATCTGCTAATAATGAGCTCTGAGCTCACTGCCGTAGGGTGGTGTCTGGCTGTCTCGAAAAGAGGCTGCAGCAGA
>NC_134802.1:9602618-9610118 GCF_046742065.1 Oratosquilla oratoria | reverse complement strand
CTCTTAGGGTGGGAGTGGGAGGGGGGGGGTGCCATAGGTTCGAGAGAGGAATTGGGTTCTCGATCGGAAAAGCCATATCAACCGACTTCGCATTTTTCCTTATTTTCATCGTAAGCAAGGCAATTTTATTCCCGTAGATGATCCCCAAAATACGAAAGGAATTAGTTATGTTATTTTATTTAACGATAGAATCTACAAATGTGTTATGCAATGTCAAACTTAGAACACCAAAATGGCGTTTTTCGAATGACGTCACTAGGAAGCCTTGTTTCTTCCCGTCTCTTATGAAGCCCAGTATTGACAACAATCACCAGCCAGCAGAACCTCCCTGGCAACAGCTGCTAGACACGGTAGAAGGTAGAAGCAATCTGACAACGGAGAAGAAGAAAAAAAAAAAAAAGAAACTCGAATTAACTGGCAAGTCTGGCGCGTTTGCATCTAAAAAATATCTTTACAGTTGTATACCAAGCGATATTACGAAGTGCGTGAATGTTTTTTAAAATAGATCGCGCTTGGGCTTTGTGCCAAATGTATATATATTTTGCACGTTGATGGCTAAATGGATTTCAGGGGAGCGTTTGCTTAAGATAAGCATGAAACTGATTTTTTATATCAAATGTGTCGCCTCCACCCTTGCTTCCGCCTCGGAATCCGACGATGTCTTTTATTCAGGCTGAAACCAGAAATCTTCTGGATTAATACAGGGGCTAAGGCGCTCTTGATATCAATAATTTAGACCATACCACACTGTCAGTTCGAAACCACATTGACAGTGCCCATCTTCCTCCTCCTCCTCTTCCTCCTCTTCCTCTTTCCCCTCTTCCTCTCCCTCCTCCTCGTCCTCCTAGTCCTCCTTCGGGTAGGTACTTTCATAGCATAAGCAAACTAATGTAATTAGCAAGATGCAGATAAGCGTATTTGCGTACGCAGACCCTAGTTATCTTTGGCATGGAGAAATGATTTTGGGTACGTTCTTACCTAACGTAAATCTATTCGTCTTCTTGTTGACATGAATTTGTGAATTTATGTGAAGGTCTTTGTTCTCACCAGCGTCGTTTTATAAGGGCGCACTGGAATGCTGAACTGGTAACGAAATTCTATGTAATTTTTATTTGTCTCGCTACGTGTATGAATATGTATATCATCACAGGTGAACCACAAGGTAAAGGCAAAGTATTCATAAAGTCAGTGATGAAATAGATGAATTGATAAATAGATGAAAGCATCATTGGTCTAAGCCAAGGCACGAATCCCGTGACCTTGGGACAAAGAACTTTCGTAACGCCTTTCTGAACTGAAAGGGACTTGATCATTGTGGTTCATGCGCCTTATAGAAGTGCTGGTGTTTCTACCATCGGACTGAAATCCTCAGGTAGTCCAGATGATGCCAACAATGTTAATATAACATTTAGCTGTCTACCCACCTCCCGGGTCAATGCAGCATGACTATATATCAGTTTTTCTCCTTTACCAAGGAGATAGCCAAAATCAAAAGGTATATACCCACCTCCACCCATTTCACCCCCACCCATTCCACTCCCAACCACAACCCTTCCTCACTCTAATCTTAGCTCCTCATGGATGACGAATCATCCCTGTATGCCCTGGGTCAGAAGCATTGCAGCAAGACACAGCATATCCACAGCAAGGCCGCTTCACTTAATCGGCGACCCCCCCCCCCTTTTCCGCCCTCTCATACAGAAGAAATAGCAGACGGGGAGAAATCCCTTCGGACTGCGTCAAAATAGCATTTACAACCCATTCCCCACCCACCCTCTCCCTTCCTTGCATCACAGTATCATCTATACATAGCCATTCTCCACTCACCCCTATCTTCCACCTTCTCCCTCCTGCTCAACGCCCCTTTCACCCTATCCATCCATCTCATCCTCGGTCGTCCCCTCATGTTCACTCCATCCACCTCTGCCTTCCACACAGGCAGAAAACAGGAGAAATTGTATTGTTTACATTAGAAAAAAGACGAGTGTATTGTACAAATACTTACCCAGCAGGTAAGCCAATTTCAGAGGCGAGACACGTCCTTCACGATCCTTCAGAGGGAAGACAAACCACAATCCTGACTTCTACCTTGCACACCGCCTTCACCCCCCACCCCCTCTTGACGACTTCTCTCTGCCTTCTTCCCTTTTGTCTCTTCAATTTTTCCCTTTCTCTCCTCCCTCTTCTTCCTTTACTTTTGCCTCTTCCCTCTTTCCTCTTCCCCTTTTCATTTTCCCCTTCCTCCTTCTCTCTTCCCCTTCTCTCTTCCCCCTTCTCTCTTCCTTCTTCCCACAACTCTTTCCCTTTGCCTCTCATCCCCCTTCCCTACTCTGTTTCTTTTTCCCCTATTTCCCTTCCCCCTTCCTCTTCCCCCACTTTTATTGCCCCTTTTTCCTCGTCCCTTCCCATTTCTTCCCCCCTGCCCTTGTCCCTTCCCCTCCCATCCCCCAACCCACGGTAGATAGATGGGAGAGGGGTGATAGCCACTTGGCCTTGATAAGAATTTTGACACTCCGTCTCCTCCTCATCATCCTCCTCCCACTCATCCTCCTCCTCCCACTCCTCCTCCTGCCTTCTCCTCCTCCTCCTCCCACTCCTCCTCCTGCCTTCTCCTCCTCCTCCTCCTCCTCCTCCTCCTCCTGCCTTCTCCTCCTACCCTCTTTTCTCCTCCACCCATCCCTCCTCCCCTCTGCCTACCCCTCCTCCCTTACCCCTCCTCCCCAACTCCTATTCCTCCTCCCTCCTCCTTCCTCCTCCTTCCTCCTCCTCCTTCCTCCTCCTTCTCCTTCCTCCTCCTTCTCCTTCCTCCTCCTCCCTCTCCCTCTCCTCCCCCTCACTCTGTTCCTCTATCATCCCCACTCTTTCTCATTTCCCCTCCTCCCCCGGCTTCTACTCCCCCTATCCCCACCTCCCACTCCACCTAATCCCACTCCATCCCCTCATACTCCTCCTCCTCTTCCCACTCCTCCAACTCTTCCTCCTCCTCCTCCTTTCCTCCCTGCGCAACAGACTTGTGCGTCGTAAGGTGCAGTTAGAGTCTCTCCCTCCCCTCCGACCCACCTACCCCCTCTGTTGTGGCGGCTGGCCCACCCGCCTCTCCGGGACATCAGTGTCTATGCCCTCGATTCACCCCTCCCCACGTGGATGGGGAGGGCAGCTATTGGCCACGTGCTGGGTTTTTGTGTGTACGTGTGTTGTCTGTATATGTCCATGTATATATTGTGTGTATGTGTGTGACCATCACGGTCTTCCATCACGTGTTGGAGTCGTGATCGACAGATATTATCTTCCCGTATGAGATTTGTTTTGGACTGTCGCCTTGCAGTGCAGTGATGCTGAAATTTTCAACCCTGGGCTGAACGCGAACTTGGATCGCTGAATTAGCGGTTGAGAGCGGCGCCACTGCACCGTCGAGGCGTGTGTGTGTGTGTTTGTGTTTGTGTTTGTGTTTTCTATTGCGACCCAGAAACGGTGACTGGGTTTTCCTTCGTGTGAATAAAATTATTTTAGGCACGGGCAGACAGCCTCTCATTGAGGCCAAGATGTTAATTTTGTCCGGTGTCTGGCATCAGTGTAAACGTGCTCGTGGTGCGTTGAGGTCTGTGGGTCTTGCGTACCAAGGAGTAATCTTAGTTTCACTTATGCTGTCGCCAGGGTATTTGTCACCTCAATAGTGACCTCCTCTTTCTCCTCCTCCTCCTCCTCCTCCTCCTCTTCCTCTGTTCTTCTCTCCTTCTTCCGGGTGTCTTTTTTTTCTTTTTTCTAACCGATACCTGACGATTTTATCCATGTCTGTTATATCACTTTCCCTGACTAGCAAAGGTGCTAATTGGCATCAGCTTCAGCCGAGCTGCCCGGGCACATAAGGTAAAAGTGATGTCTTTGCCTGAAACTAAATAGCCTGTAAGCACCTCACCATGATGTGTTTTCATCCTGCCGAAGTTTCCATCGAGGCGAATAGAGGTGTCTGGTGACATCAAGAGTCAAAGGAAAAATGCCACAAAATACAGAGGGGGTTTGGTTTGACCTGGTAGGTGATCCCCTTTCTTACTGGTAAGGCATGCCATAGAAGTGGAATTAAAAGGAATAATTCCTGCTCAAATCCAAGAATTGAACTTATGGTCGGAAAGTCTGTAGCAAATCGAGGTCGCCTACCTGTAGGAGGTGCTGGTGGAACAGCTGCCTTGATGGCCCTCCCGTGAGAGGTGTTAGGTTTCTTCTGGATGGGGTTGAAGTTCACCTGTTGGGGTGTCGTGTGGTGGTGAGGTGGTTCGCATTGTGTGAGGGTTGTCGGTTCGAATCTTGAGGAGTCCTTTCAATGCCAGGATTTATTTTGCCCTTATATGGTCATGGAATCCCACCTCATACCCGCAGTCCATTGTAATGATCACAGTGAATATGAATGAAAAGATGTATGAAGTCATTTGGAAGTATGATGATGTGTTGATATCTGTTGTTGAGGATCCAGTTGTGTCTCCAATGTCGCGTTCAGAAAAACGCTGGTTTTGCAACTCAACCAACCGGGTTGCAGAGTCCCTGGACAGTCTTCAACACGGCGACATACTTATGGGATACTGTTCCGGGTGCGGACGTTTGGTTGATTTATGTCGCCAAATAACACGAACACCCGGGGAGGGATCTTTCAAAAGGCTTTGTAAATGGGAAGTCTCTCCTCACGGTTGACAAAACCGTCTCCCTTCTCATGGAATTGTATAAGAGAGGGCTTTGTTCAGCAGTGGACTAATGGGAACTAATGCACGGAGCTCATCAAAGAATTTTTTGGAAACTAATGCACGGAACTCGTCAAAGAACTTTTGTTGTTTTCTTTTTTATATATTTGTTCATTCTTCCATTAGTCAAATTTGTTGATACATTTCCATGTGCTTATTTGTTTCGTATATTTATCTAGGCGTTTGTTTATATAGTTATTCATTTATTTAGTTATTTATTTGTTTATTCATTTATTGATTTATTTGTGTATGTAGCAGTGGTTTGGATCATTTAGTTTTATTGTTTTGTTAGTTATCTTGAGCAACAAAACGGTAACACCTCTATCATCGCCTCACAGCTTCCTAATGAAAACAGGACTATTATCCAACAATAAATATCAATGACCAACTGCGAGATAACTAACTCGTTAAACGACATACGAAATGTAAAATAACGTCGATAGTGGTGCGAGATAGTCCGCAAGGACAGAAGAGCTGATAAACTAGTCCATAACCAATCAACCAACAAATCTTTTTACAGTTTCATTTTGTTCGAATCCTGGCCACGGCAGAGGTTTCACCCACTCCGAGTAATGGTTCACTACCGCCGCCCACCTCAGACCCTTCCGAGGCGACCTCAGCTCCCGCCGGCTATCGCCACTCTTATTAACAGTGGCATCATACCGTGAAGGACGCAGTCTCCTGCGTTGATGTACGAATTGTTGTGGGCCACTTGCAGGGTAGAGGTCGGGGAGGGGGGTGTTAACGTGCAGCCTGGCAAACCACGAAAAAAGTTCCCATCTATCATTTTCTTATCGTTCTAGTTACAGTTGCAAGGACATTGATAAGTGATAATAGGAATTAGGACAGTGGCTGATAAGGATTGGTGATAGTACACATATGGTTCAACAGATGAAGAAAGGAAGTTTTGCGATAGTGAGGGTGTTTGTGGATAATGTGATAGTTATACATTTGTGGAGTGGATAAGAATAGGTGGAGTAGGCTAGGATAGTGTCAAGAACGAAGATTGTAAACAGGACTGCTACGTTTTGAAATCGCTTTTGATTTCTTTTTTTCCTTTCTTCCCAGGCTACTTTTGTCTCTATCTCTGTCTATCTGTCTCTCCTTCATGTCTCTCCCTCCCCTTCCTTTCTCTTTCTTCCTTTCCTCTTTCTCCCTCCCCATCCTTTTTCTCACTCCCCTTCCTACCTTCTTCCGTCAGCCCCCCCCCCCTCCCCACGGTCGTAGTAGAGCGGAGAGGTCTTGAGTGTTACAGGATGAAAAACATCAGCCGTGTTCCCTGTACCCTATGTCTTGTATTTTCACGGGTTAACGATTATTTTATACATATATTTCTCCTCTTTTTTTAACGCTGTCTCTTTCCATGCTCACTACCTTCCACCTACTCACCCTAAGGGAGTGGCTGGAGAGGCTGCATATGGATTTTAGGTTGGTGCTCCCGTGATATGTGTAGTGATATATCCACAACCTGTCCAAGAGTTGACACCTTAACGTTGTGAATATGCTTGAATGCTTCCGTGTCTCTGCTGGGTCACCCGCATCGAACATGTCTTGTACGAAAGATAAGTCAAAGAGCAGCTCGCACACACTATTGCAGATATCGAACAGATAATTCCTCGCAGAGATATATGGGGCACCGTCATAACGACGGCGTGGACCAGTGTACACCCTGTAGATATATAAAACTTCACCGAATATACTGAATAAGGTGGCACCAAGAAAATATCTCACCAGAAACTAGTTGGCATGGAGGTGAGATTACTGGCACAGTTCTTTCATAGGAAACAGATATGGGATTGTATGATAGAAGCCGTTGTTTAACAGTGGACAGGAAATGGCTAATTGACTGATTGTTTGAGGCAAGCATCAACCTCACAAGCCCAGCACTTGACCTGACTTAGGTCACAGAGGCGATGACCCAGTTAACCCAACAAGGAACTGACCTCATCGAGTATAGGATTACTTCGACCCAGGGTTTTGACCCTTATGGTAGTTGCCGCGTATGATAGCTAGTCAACGTTAGATAATTATTTTTATCTAGATTAGGATGAAAAAGCTGTGATTCACCACGGTCTTGGATCACGTATTGGACTCGTTATCGACAGCCTTTACCTTCCTGAATGAGAGCTCCAAAAGCATACATAGCCCAAGAACAGTTGACGCTGTTTCCAAGAGTCCCACATTTTCCGCCCAAATAGAACAAGTGGTAATCCGTTGGCAGGTCCTTTGTGTGCTCACCGGGACCAGCAGCCGGACCCCAAGGGTTGTTTACTTGTTTGGTGGGATGGCAAGACTCGCCACAGCGGGGGCTTGTCTCGCACGAGATGAGATGAGATGGTGCGTCAAAAATCACTCCAGCGATTGGCTCGGGTTCTGAACCCTCTCGCTGCGGATGGAATTGAATAAAATCACCTGGTGGGAAATGAGACTAAATACTCAAGTAAAAAGCAGCGTAGTTGTGAGGAATAGGCAGTACGAGTCCATCCTGGTGCATGGAGGATGACCACGCAATGCTGGCAAGAAATCCGTTAAAAAAATAAATAGATAAATGAGGCAAAATAGAATAAAATCACTGACCATGAATAAAGATGGCACGTGTGGCAGCTGAATATTACGCAATGATGGTAGCAACATGAAAAAAAAAAAAATGACTGGAAAATGTAACTTGTACTTAGTGTGTAAAGTCGAGCGTATTTTTTTAGTGTATACCCAAATACGATATATATATATATATATATATATATATATATATATATATATGTAATATATA
>NC_134802.1:9585118-9600118 GCF_046742065.1 Oratosquilla oratoria | reverse complement strand
CCCACTCGTCTTCTTTGACATAGTTGACTTTCCACCTTTTTCTCCATCCTCTCTCTTGCTCGCTCGCTATCTCCCTCCCTCCCTCTCTCTCGCTCTCTCCGTCTCCTTCTCTCTCTCTCTCTCTCTCTCTCTCTCTCTCTTTCTCTTTCTCTGTCAGTCTCTCTCTTTCTCACTCTCTTTCTCCTTCTCTGTCTCTTTCTCCTTCTCTGTCTCTTTCTCTTTCTCTGTCTCTCTTTCTCTCTCTCTCTCTCTCTCTCTCTCTCTCTCTCTCTCTCTCCTCGCTCTCTCTCCTCGCTCTCTCTCCTCTCTCTCTCTCTCTCTCTCTCTCTCTCTCTCTCTCTCTTTCTCGCTCTTTTTTTTCTTATTTCTACTTTTTTCTTCATTTCCCCTTCCTCGCTTTGTTTTAGACGCGTTTCAGCCTCTGGCAATTACACATACCTTTGCCCTTTTTCATCCTCCTCGCTCCTCGTTTCCTCTTCCTCTCCTCGCTTTCTCTTCTTCCCTCCTCTTGTCACCATCCATCCTCCTGTGTCTCTGTTGTCCACGTAGCCTCCTCTTTCCTCTCGTCACCTCAATAGAAACCCTCCTCTTTTCGTTCTCTTATTTTTTCTTTTTCTTCTTCAGATTTGTGTCCTTGTAACTATCGTTTATTCTTATTAGCTTACTTCTTCCGTTGTCCTTTGACTGCATCAACACTGTAACGTATTCTATAGATTATGCTCCGAATTAAGATGGATAGTTGAGAGGTGGTTAGGGGGGGGGGGTCAGAGTTTGGAATCTGACTTGAATGGTGCCTGGATTGAGGCCCCATTCCGTCTGCGACTCCGCCGACCCCTATCCGACCTGAAGAAGAAAACGAAACCATAAGCCAATGTTGAGTTGCTTTTGCTAGACGTCTCGGCGCGTGTGTGTGTTTATCTACCCTAATTGTCGTGTGTGTACATGAAAGGAGCAGCGCTCATGGGATACTCCCCCTTTCCTTCAGATGCATGATCTTGGTTATGTACTTCTGCGTCTTCCTAGATCAGTCATTCTTATCCTTCTTGCACGTCGCTTTCTGCTGTCCTCACCGCCACGCTCAGACACGTACGCCCGCCCGCCCGCCCTCCCGGGTACACAGTCAGCTCACTCTGCTACTGTTGTTGCTAGGGCCTTGTGTGTGCGAGCAGGAGGAGAGCGAGAGAGGAGGAGGAGGTGGTGGTGAGGAAGGAAGGGAGGAGGGAGGAATATGCATACTGTAGTGGCCAGGGCCAGAGGCGAGGAGGTGGAGTCGGAGGAACGGCATGAAGAGGAGGACACCGTGAGGAAGAGAAGTTGAAGAAGGAGGAGGAGGAGTTGTTTAGACTTGATGTTGCAAGGCCTTCGCGTGGTGGGGGATATGGAAATAGATCTTGCAAGTGCATAGGGAGAACAGTTCCGTTCCTGCTGATGGCGTACTTAGACATCGTCCATGCTTCGGCATAGCGTTCCTTGTCGTCACCACGCTGGTGAACAGAGATGTACCGTATCTGCTGTTGCCATACCAGGAAATCTTATCTTGTATTTTTTTTTTTTTCCTTTCTCGCGTCATCTTTTTCCTAACTCATTCTCAGCTGAAGAACTTTGGATACGCGAGTTTGTCTTTAATAATGTAGGCAATGTATTGATGCCTACCTACTGTCTGCATTAAAAAATAAAACTATTTAGAAAAGTACGGGAAAGAAATTGATACTTTGTTTACCTAATCAGCTGATAGTATTGGCACCGCAGGAAAACACGACTTGGCAACTCCTGTACTGTGTTTACAAACAGACGGCCGAGCACATGGTGTACTGCCATATCGTGGGTCTCTGCCCGATTACACAAAGGTGTTTTCATATTTTTTTTTATTGAGAAATTCGCATATTTGGTGTTCTCTTCCTCGCCTAGAGCAAGGACAGCGTCCCCGTTTTCTGTCTATCGCTGAAAATTGAGAAAATTGGGTCAGTAGAACTCGAAAGACCGAATGGCAGCGGCTTAGGGCCAAAGTAGATAATGAGAGAAAGTCTGGCAGAGGATGGGAGGGGAAGATGATGGTGTGTCCAAGGCTCGGGAGGGCCCAAAGGGAATTGGCACATAGGAGAGAGAGAGAGAGAGAGAGAGACGACTATTGTGGATGATTGTGAAGAGGGTGGTTGTCATGTCTCAGTGCGATGGACGTGTGTCACTTGAGAGATCTGTGTGAAGGGAGAGAACAGGCGTGACGAGATGGGGGTTGGGGTGGAGTTAGCGGGGCTAACATACGTGTGCACAAACCCCAACAAAAGCCCGCTTTTACTTTTAGGTTCTCAGGCCAACGAGCATTGTGGAATTATTTCATATGCCATTGTGGGACGAAACCCTTACTGTCTTGCTTGTCGCTGACCTGCAGTCTTTACTGGAACACTGTAATCAGTGTTGGAGGTTTACATGGAGAAGGCAAAAGTAACTTTGCCACTGTCCCGCTTCCGATACTGCCTGTATAAATTTGGAAATATGTCTGCTGTGACGGTCATTTTGATTATTTTTCCTTCGAATGGAAGTGTGATTGCTTTCGTCTGTCCTATTTTGTTCTTCTGTGGCATATATATATATATATGTATATATATATATATATATATATATATATATATATATATATATACATATATACAATATATATATATATATCCTGTTGCTGTCAGCTTCACATCCATGAAAAGGAACAATTGGTGTGTTTTTCGCATGATTTGTTGTCAAGGTGGTTTATTTGTTTTCCCCTTAAAAGGGAGGTAGCTGGCCAAGGCATGAACTCATCCTATTCGCATCCATCACCCCATTGCTTACCTCCCATCTCCCGCTTACTGCCCGGGTCGGAAGCAATGCAGCAAGACACAGCACATCCACACCAGTACTAGACACCTTAAGATGGTTTACCCCAATTATTCATATATGTATTTATTTATAATTTTATTTGTTATTAAAAATTTACCTTAACTGTGGTGCGTAGATAGATTCAGGAGAAGCCAAAAAGACTGGGCAGTCAAAATGGTCACACAATAGTGAGACAAAATCGCATCTGGCACCTTTCAGTAA
Organism: Oratosquilla oratoria; assembly: GCF_046742065.1. NCBI lineage: Eukaryota > Metazoa > Arthropoda > Malacostraca > Stomatopoda > Squillidae > Oratosquilla > Oratosquilla oratoria. The sequence goes on along the minus strand of NC_134802.1, from coordinate 9,597,046 downwards.
GCATAGTTTTGTTTTTGACACGTTCAGGCCAGAGAACATCTCTTAAGCTAAATGAAATCGCCTGGCGACATTAGAAATACACACCTTGATACAGAGCACTGAGCACGTCATATTTGGTGGTCAGAATTGACAGCCTTGCCAGTTGCACTTGTTAGGTGTTGGCAGTGAATCAAGTTTGGAGGGCATAAGCAGTAATCTATTGTATGGCCTATATTGGAAGAACTGCCTCAATACAGTAGCACAATTTGTCGACTTGTTTTTCCGTAATGAAAGGCGATTATTTTTTCCAATAATTTATTGATTTATTTATTGATCCTTTTATTTATTTAACCATGTATTTACTCGTATTTTTATTTATTTACTTGTTTATTATTTCAATTGTTTATTGATGTATTTATATATCTATTATTGTAAATGTTCATGTATTTATTTGTGTATTAATGTATTTAATTTTTTATTAATATTTTACAACAAACTAGAGGAAGTTTCAGGGAAAGGAAATCTCGTATCGTTAACCAGAACAAAGACTATAAATCACGTTACAGTATTCAAAGGACAGCGCTTTAGCTATAGAGGGAGGTTTCCTTTGGTGAAATTAAATCCTTTGGCGCCAGCTAGGAATGGAAGGCCTCATGATGCGCGAATGACGTTCGAGTAGAAATTACGACTCGGATAAAGTGGAGAGATCAAGCCGGTACTTGAGGGAGAGAGAGGAAGGGCAATACTTATGTAGAGAGAGAGAGGGAAAGAGCGTTGCGAACAATCAGTGCACAGGCTTTATGAATGCTGTTGTTTACACCAAGAAAGGTGCTCGACGTCGATATGATGATGGTGGTGATGATGTCACTACCGACGTTGAATTAGTACAAATTCGATACACGTCGAGACTGATGCTTTGACCCCCCCCCAAAAAAAAAAAAAAAAAAAAAAAAAAAAAAATTGCTTGGACGACGCTGGCTCCTCCCGTGGCGGGAAACCATCCAAAGTCCTTGTGTTTACAAGCTGAGGTTGAGAACGAGAAAGTGTAAATATGTTTTTGTGTGTCGACACGTGACAGGTGGAACTCCGACAGCACGGGATTTAGGACACGCACGCGCGCACACACACACACACACACACACACACACACACACACACACACACACACACACACACACACACACACACACACACACACACACACACACACACACACACACACACACACGGAAAAAAACAAGCTACAGAAGAGATCTGAAGAAAAACAATTTTCCACATAGAGTGGTGGACACTTGGAACAAACTGGACAATGAAATAGTGTGCGCAAAAACTATTCATGAGTTTAAGAGCTAACTAGACACTGTGAGATATAAAGGCGGGACACCACGAGCTTAGCTCCCCTTCCCGCAAAATACAACTAGGTAAATACGCACACACACGCGCACACACACACGCGCACACACACACACACACACACACACACACACACACACACACACACCACACACACACACACACACACACACACACACACACACACACACACACACACACACACACACACTCTCTCTCTCTCTCTCTCTCTCTCTCTCTCTCTCTCTCTCTCTCTCTCTCTCTCTCTCTCTCTCTCTCTCTCTCTCTCTCTCTATCTATCTATCTCTCCTCTCTCTCTCTCTCTCTATCTATCTATCTATCTATCTCCCTCTCTCTCTCTCTCTCTCTATCTCCCTATCTGCCTCTCTCTCTCTCTCTCTATCTCCCTCTCTCTCTTTCTCACTCTCTATCTCCCTCTCTTTCTCTATCTCCCTCTCTATCTCACTGTAACTCTGTCTCTCTCTCTATCTCCCTCTCTCTCTCCCCCCCCCTCTCTCTCTCTCTCTCTCTCTCTCTCTCTCTCTCTCTCTCTCTCTCTCTCTCTCTCTCTCTCTCTCTCTCTCTCTCTCTCTATCTCCCCCTCTCTCTCTCTCTCTATCTCCCCCTCTCTCTCTCTCTCTCTCCCTCTCTCTCTCTCTCTCTCTCTCTCTCTCTCTCTCTCTCTCTCTCTCTCTCTCTCTCTCTCTCTCTCTCTCTCTCTCTCTCTCTCTCTCACGTCTAAAGAATGTGTATAGATACACTTGTCCATACAGATGCATAACTACCTGGAAAATCTTATAAGGTTACATAGACCAAGCTGAAACAGTATATGAATTCAAATAGAAGTATGGTAATTGGAAAGTAAGCAGGTGCGGCGCTAATTGGAACCATACATGAACTTGAAACTATTGTAAATTGTAGAGTAGGAGACAGGTCGTACGAGCGTTGTTCCTTTCCTGTATAATACAATGAGGTAAACACGCGCGCGCACACACACACACACACACACACACACACACACACACACACACACACACACACACACACACACACACACACACACACACACACACACACACACACACACACACACACACACAGACACACAGACAGTAGAACACTGCAGCCTGGGTTTAGCTCCTTCGCTATCGTAATACTTTGACATCTCTTATTCTTGCTATTCAGCTAATGCTGAACGAACCTGCCACCCACACCACCACCGTTTTGGGATTTTGACTTCACGGCAGTACTTAAGGTAACAGACCAAACGCTTCGAATTTATCTTAGTTATAATTATCATCATCCTTGTTGATATTTTCATAGTCATTTTGCTGGATCGAAATAAAATAAAAATAAAAATATATTGTATCGAATGAGCTTCTTCTTCTTCTTCTTCTTTCTTCTTCTTTCTTCTTTCTTTTTGGTCAGTCCCTCAGCCTCTCCAAGTGCAACCAAAAGAAATCCTAAACAGCAACGGAAAAATCAGTTGCTTAACATTTTTGTTGCATATGGCATTTCCCTCGGTTGAATAAAATCGGCCGGCGGCAGCTAGAATAAATTCAGTACTCTGATTTATACTTATGGAAGGGTTTAAGACTTTAGGCTAAGTCTCTTACATTTCTAGTGTGTTGTGATACAAAGAACTATGTATTCAGTTGGCAGTTGCCGATGAGGCTTTCAAAAGAAAACACTATGTAAGGACAGCCTTTATCAATACAAGGTTAGATCTTTGTCAAGTAGATCTTGATAAAACTCTAAGGCTCGTTTCACACGTATCTATTTTTCGCTGTGCGCTGTACATGACACGACGTCGTACTTTCAAATAACCATGGGTCTATGGACGCTTTCACACGTCAAGCCCACGACCACTTGTGAAAGTGTCCATAGGCACCCATGGTTGTTTGAGATCACGGTGTCATGTCGTAGAAAGCGCACGGCGAAAAGTCGATACGTGTGAAAGGAGCCTAACACGCGAAATGTATCAATAAAGGCACCGTCCTTACATGGCATTTCTTTTGATAGACGAAGATGTGTGTTGTAAGTCCGTAGATTTCGTAAAATTCTGTGTGTGTGTGTGTGTGTGTGTGTGTGTGTGTGTGTGTGTGTGTGTGTGTGTGTGTGTGTGTGTGTGTGTGTGTGTGTGTGTGTGTGTGTGTGTGTGTGTGTGTGTGTGTGTGTGTGTGTGTGTGTGTGTGTGTGTGTGTGTGTTCATTATTGTATTTACCTGATTGTAGTATCTTACTCTCCGATTTTATCATACCTATGTTTGAATATATGTATGGTTCCAGCTTGCGCTGTGTGTGTGTGTGTGTGTGTGTGGTGTGTGTTTGTGTGTGTGTGTGTGTGTGTGTGTGTGTGTGTGTGTGTGTGTGTGTATGTATGTATGCATAAAGTCAAATAACCGTATAACGACACAGCCTCACAACCGTTTGTGTGAAGAGTGCATTATTTATGTAGTCATGGCAGTAGTAACCTATAGCAGTGTCCAGCAGTCTGTGGCTGTCCTCCTTTGGCTTCTTGCGTATAACCCCGTCCCACCTTAAAGGCAATCACAGGGAAGATTTCTGGAGGTTGTGCCAAAAGGACAAATGTTCCTCAGGCTTAGGAATGAGCTGGCAGTTCGTGACGGGGTTTGGCGTGTCAGCAACGGTTATGTAGCTGATAAAAGGAGTGAGGTCGTTCGCCGAGCCTTACATGGAAGACGGAAGGTTCACTGGGTCTTCCTTCGTTGAAGAAGACAGGTGATGAGGGTTCCTTACCTGGTCGTGTTTAACCTTTTCACTGCCTTTTGTATTTGATCTGACAGTCGGCATTTGATTTTGATCACTCGAGCAAGCACGCGCGCACACGCTCGAACTCAGATCGTTGAATTAGCGGTCGAGTGCGGTACCACAACACCATCGAGTTGTGTGTGTGTGTGTGTGTGTGTGTGTGTGTGTGTGTGTGTGTGTGTGTGTGTGTGTGTGTGTGTTGTGTTTGCAGTCTATTGCGGTGACTGTATAAAGTGTAGCCATCACCACTACCACCAGCACCACTACCTCGTCTTTTGTTCTCCTCTTTCCGTCCTGGTTGGCACCTTTCTTTTTTATTTTGTCCGGCACCAAGCTCGCTTCTTCTTCCTCTCTGTGGTTCCCTCAGGGTAGCAGAAGGCTGATTGTGACGGCAGGGCCGATGCCATCATCGAGTGAAAGCCACACTTGCTTTCGCCCTTGATGAGGAAGGACATGGAAGCGGAAAAGTTGAGGTGTTGGGTGTCTGGTGTACGATATAGAGTAGAGTGCGCGTGCGATGAGGGAGGACATGCAGGGTGGAAGGGTGGTGTGAAGGGTGATTCAACGTTCCCCTCTGGGGTAGGGTGTAGATTTCCGGACCATGCGTCGGGGCAAGGGTAGGGGAGGGAAGAGAGGAGCGGGTGTGAAGGGGATGGGAAGGGAGGGGAGAAGGAAGGAAAGCCGGCGGCAGAGGGAGGGGAAAGAGGAAGTGAAAGAAAGGGAGAAGGTACAGGCTGTTGAGACTCTTATATATGTCACCGGATTTTGTCTGGTGGAGGAGGGATTACTTCCTTTAGTCGATTAATAAAATCAGGCGGCGGCGGTGAGGAAAGATCACTCATCGAGGTGGACCTCTTGTTGGCGAATGTCTTGGTTCGTTTCACATCTATCGGCTTTTCGTTGTGCGCCGTTCATAACACGACGTCGTGCTCTCAAATAACCATGGGTGTCTTCTATGCACTCTTTCACACGTCACGACCACGTGTGAAAGCGGTCATAGACACCCATGGTTACTGGAGAACACGACGTCGTGTCGTGGACGGCGCAGAACAGTCGAGCTGCTGGCATGATACCGTTACTCAAAACCTAGTAGGCTATGGCCGTCTTTCAGGTTACCTCCCTTGTAAGGGGGAAGAATCCTTATAGTATATAGATATCAATCTGTATACCAAAAAGCTTTTTCCCCTTTTAAGGGAGGTAACCAACCAAGGCAGTGCACTCACCCCTACCTATCCCACACCCACCGTTTTCCCTTTTATCTTAGCCCCCATATAGATCGATGATTTTGTGAGCTTTTGATACGCGTGAGTTGGCCGTCTATATACGAATCTGTATCTATATCTATCTAATATATATTTATATATATATATAAATATATATATATATATATATATATATATATATATATATATATATATATGCTAATAAGAACACGGGTACGTGTGTTCACTTATGCAAAGTAGACCACTTGGAAAAAGAAACTAACGAAGCAGAGCGCTTTCGTATATTACATCTTCAGTGCAACAAGTACATAGTGATAGGAATACATAGACAATATATACATGATACAAAGGAACCAGGACAGTTTGAATAAGCGTACCGACCAATTACCCCCTAGAGAGCGGAAGGTCATTTTTCAATTATCTTACGATGGTCGGGCGACATCAGGTCACAGTCGCCAAGGAGAGCGGAAGGTCATTGTCAATTATCTTACGATGGTCGGGCGACATCAGGTCACAGTCTCCAAGGAGAGCGGAAGGTCATTGTCAATTATCTTACGATGGTCGGGCGACATCAGGTCACAGTCGCCAAGGGTCACTGTTTCTACTACTTATATAGGGCGACATTAAGTCAATTTGTTGGATTACATTTTACCTGATATTATCTTACTAATTTCTTGACAAATGAAATTATCAAGTTTGTACAAGCCTTTATGTAGGTTGGTATTTTGATTACTAGTGGTATGAATCAAACTGCACTCTATTAAATTTCTTGCTATTATGTTGTTGGTATAATAGATTGCCTGGGCATTACCCCAATCAACTGGATGATTATTTAATTCAATATGCTTGAATATACCACTAGAATGATTGCCATCCCTAACATTTTTCTTGTGTTGTTCAATTCTAATGTTTAAGGGTTTGGCAGTTTGACCTATGTAAAATTGATTACACATTTTTGCAAGGAATTTTATAAATGCATCCTTTTTTTATTTCAATACTATTGTTGATAAGTTTATGTTTTACTGTACTATCATGTTTAAAAACTACCTTTACGTTAAATCTTTTTAATAATTCTGTGATACTTAACAAATTTTCTTGAAATGGTAAAATTAAAACATTATGATAATTGAAAGGTGATTTAGGCTGAGGAGTTAAAAATGATTTCCTTGCAAAATTGTAAGCAATATCAAGGAATTGCTTAGGGTATTTTAATTCTAGCCCAATGTTAAAAACATTTCTGATTTCTTCATCAATAAATTCAGGACTACAAATACGAAAAGCTCTTAAATACATTGAGGCAAATACTGTACGTTTAATATTATTTGGATGAGAAGAATACCCTTGTTGATTCTATTAAATTTACTTTAGAAATTGAGAAAAATTGTACCTTACCTTTCTTAGATTGCACAATCCTACGTCATGACAATAGCCTTAAATTTAAAGTATATCGTAAACCAACCAATGTAAGTTCATATATTCATTATTATTATTCTCATCCAAATAATATTAAACGTACAGTATTTGCCTCAATGTATTTAAGAGCTTTTCGTATTTGTAGTCCTGAATTTATTGATGAAGAAATCAGAAATGTTTTTAACATTGGGCTAGAATTAAAATACCCTAAGCAATTCCTTGATATTGTTGAGGAAATTAAGCAAAATATCTAGCATCTGAGGTTGTAGATCCCGACTTGTAGGGAGTTGGGTGGACCGAGAAGCTACCTCGGCCTAGACCAGTGTTATGGACCAAAAGGTCTCCTGTCGGCATGCTCCTCCTTTGTAATCCTTCTCAGCCTTTCAAGCTTTGTGGACCCCTTACATCGACTTGTGTAATCAAGAATTATAAAAAAAAATCTGAGCCATGACAGGATTAACTGTAACATGTTGAATTCCCCGTCCTACGGACCCCACGGTAGGCTTATGCGTTCCCCTGGTTGAGAAACACAATGAGGCTAGAATGACCCTCGGCTACATGAACACCCCCGCCGCCCTTTAGCCAGAACGAAACTTCTTATGTGCGCCATTGTGTCGACTGTGAGACGGTGGCCTTGGTTGTGTTTTTCTTTTTCTGCCGTAAAACACGTTTTTGTCTTAGGCTTTCAGACAGCACGCTGCTTTAACGTATTTATTTATTTATTTATTTTTGCATGGGAGCAACGTGTGCTCTGGATAGTCGTGGTGATCCACGGGTTAAAGTGGCAGGAGCGCGTCCCCAGAGCACTTGGGACTCGGGCCAAACGTGAGAATGTTCCTCCTTCCGGCTTCTCCAGCACCCTTCTCTTCGAGTCTTCACCGACCTGTATACATTTGGCTTCGGGATCCCTTTTTCTTCCTCTCCCGTCCCCCCCCCTTTTTTTTTTTCCTTTCCACTCCTGGTTCTTCCTCTTCTTCTCTCACTTCATTACTCTCCTCCTCTTTCTACTCCTCCCCTTCCTCTTCCTCATCCTCCTTTTGTCTTCCTCTTTGTCCACCCCTTTCTACTGCTCCTATTCTCTCATTCTATTCCTTTCTCTTTCTCCTCATCTTCCTTTCTCTTTCGACTCCTCTTTTTATCCTCTTCATTCTCTTTCCTCATCCTCATTTGTCCTCCACTTTCTCTTTTGCCCTCGTGTTCTCCTCTTTCTTCCTTTTTCTTTTTCCTCTCTTCCCCCTCTACTTTTATCTCCACCTTGTTTTTCTCCTCTTTCTCTCTCCCCCGCCCCTTCTTCCGATTCCTCTTACATCTCCTCCTCCTCCTCTTACTTTTCCTCCTCCTCCTCCTCTTACTTTTCCTCCTCCTCCTCCTCTTACTTTTCCTCCTCCTCCTCCTCTTCCTCTTTCTTCACCCTGTTCACCTTCGTTTTTCCCTTCTTCACGGAAAGACAAGTGATTCATTTTTCGGCGCTAGCTCTTTGACTGACACACACACACACACACACACACACACACACACACACACACACACACACACACACACACACACACACACACACACACACACACACACACACACACACACACACACACACTCTCTCTCTCTCTCTCTCTCTCTCTCTCTCTCTCTCTCTCTCTCTCTCTCTCTCTCTCTCTCTCTCTCTCTCTCTCTCTCTCTCTCTCTCCTGTGTGTGTTTGTGTGTTTGTTTATGAACATGAATATGTATTATAGGAAGATACGTTTATGAACGTTATGAATATTATCAGAAGATATTGCTAATAGAAATCTATATCTCTATACCATAAGGTTTCTTCTCGCTTACAAGGGATGTAGCCAGCCAAGGCATACACCAACTCCCCACCCATCCAACACCCATTTGTTTCCCTTTTATCTTAGCTTAGATAATAGAAATATGGTCATTAGATACGGCACGTGTAATGACCGTATAATAAGAAACTCGGTTGTCGATAAAGTTGCATAAAGGTATCGTTGCCTTTCTGAAAAAGGGAGAATAGCTACCGTGTAATAGTTGTTGATGAACATTTGTATAAAGTCATCATTGTCTTTATGATAAAGGGAGGAGAGATGATGCATACAGAGGTTCCTAGGCAGAGTGAGGAGATGCAGCGTGGGTAGCCCCTCTCCCACGCACACATCGATTGCGAGAAGGAAGGAAAGGGGAAGGGAGAAGAGTCGGAGAGTGTGGGAGGGGGGAAGGGAGGTGGATGTAAACAACATACAAGGGGGAGGGAGACTGTCAAGGTCTCATTGTAGAAAGACAGTTGGCGGAATTTTACCACATAGGAAGACTTGTGAATAGTCGGTACTGGATGAGGGTATCGGAAGAGAGATTTCAAGGGCATTCTTTGGTTTAATAGGGCACCAGTTGGTTGACTGGTTGTCAATCGGTCAATCGTTGCCTCTAGTTTCACCAAATGGATACCCCACAGACACAGAGTTGCTGGCAACGGTCCTGGAAACCTCTCACAGATGATCTCTCTGTTCAGTGTGGGACTCTTTCACTGTCACCGGCTCAAAGTTGTAGGGAGAGGAGATTTGTCGCCGACTGTCAGCACTTCAAGTGTGAAAAAGTAAGAGGTGCAGCTGAAGTTCGAAGAAATCGATCGTGGGTCCAGTCCGAAGACAGTGTCAGCCCCCCAGGGCTGCACCTACCGATGAAAGTTGTAAGAGGATTTGAAGGCCAGTTTTGAAAATGGGCAGCTTCACTGTCCATTTTGCAGAACCACCACAAGCAAGCATGTGTCCGTTATTGGTCTTTTTGCTATAACAAAACTTACAGTACCTCGCTGTTCTGAAGAGTTTAAATCGCCAGTGGTTTGCTACAATTGAGCACAACGCTATGTGAATAGAATTGAGGGGGCGTTAACGAGGGCAGTCCTTTCATAATCGGGAGAGAGTGGAGGGTGAATGCACTTTTACGTATTTTGTCTTGGGTCTAATGGAAACAATGTCTGTTTTTCTTACAATTTATTTATAATCTTGTTCACTCTCTGCTACCGTGAACATCCTTCGCTGACCAGGGAAGGGTTAGGGTTTCATGAAGATGAATAAGTCGCCTGACGGCTCCATTAACGAAAGAGTAAAAGTACAACCCAGTAATCAATCAGTTAGCCATTTGAGTCCACTCCTGAACGCCTCTGTCGTACCATTCCACGACCCGCACAGCTACGCCAACCTCTGCCACGTCACTCCTGCAAAAATCTCTAACTCATCTCTCCAGGGTTGATAGGGTTTTGTTGAGGCGCTCGCAAGCTCGGTAGACACTTGCGCCTCTCGCGTCTTCATCCAACCAACACAGGATGCGTCATGTCAGGCAGGCAAGGGACTGTGAGTGTGGATTCTACTAAGATTTAATTCGGGTCAGGTCGTGTGAAAATTAAATTCTGAAGCACGCATGCACCAGTGCTACCTGCTGAATGTGCTTCTGCGCGAACATACTAACGCACACGCAGGTACGCACACGTACACACACAAGCAATTCTCCTCTCTCTCTCTCCTCTCATCTCTCCTCTCCTCTCCTGTCCCTTTCTCCCCACCCTCTCTCTCCTCTCCTTTCCTCCCCCCTCTCTCTCTTTCTCTCTCTCCTCTCCTCTCCCTTTCTCCCCACCCTCTCTCTCCTCTCCTTTCCTCCCCTTTCTCTCTCTCTCTCTCTTTCTTTCTTTCTCTTTCTCTCTCTCTTTCTCTTTCTCATTTGCAGGCAGCTTCCTCCTGGTACTTGACGTCAGCAATCTTTTAGGAAAGCGAAGTTGGGAGGCGGAGCCTTTTCCAGGAAGCATCTTGGGTCATTTTGCTTCTTTGTCTGATTTTTGTAAATGTGATTTCTTGTAATCGATGTTTTTATTATCTTTTGAATAATTACTCCTTGCTCGTTTTTTATAAATGTTTCTGTTTGGACTCCTTTTTCATAGGCCCATTTATATTGTTTATATATTATTGTTTATGCGTGAATTTGAAGTGCGGATTACATGTAACACCTCATCAGAATGTGTTGAGGGTGATATAATATAAAAAAAAATTCTAGTGTGGTGACAATATATTGGTAGTTATGATGATGTGGATGATAATAATTATTGTGATGGAATTTGTGATTCTGGTAGTAAAGGCGCTATGATAACATTAGGACAAGAGGAAAAGCTTAAACTCTCTACTGCCCAGAAATTCTAAGAATATTAACCTGAACAGAATAGTCCGAGTAAGGACAAAATCCTTAATGTGGACGAAATCCTCTGTTTCGGTAATGAAGGTTTTCCCCTCGGAGCCTCAGTGAACTCTGACCGTGCTGTGTACGGTTCATTTCACACGTATCGACTTTTCGCCGCGGGCCGTCCACGACACGACGTCGTGTTCTTAAATAACCATAGGTGTCTATGGACGCTTTTACACGTGGTTGTGACGTGTAACAGCGTCTGTAGACACCCATGGTTGAGAGCACGACGTCGTGTCGTGGACGACGCACGGCTAAAAGTCGATACGAGTGAAAGGAGCTTAAAACAGCGGCACAGGACTCTGTTCCCCATGCTATTGTGACATTGTTCCCTGCTGTCTTTTATCCCGTACTCAGCGACCTCATCTGACCTTGTGTTCTTTGTCCCCAGGTACGTGACGAGTGAGCGAGCTTGGCTTGCTGTCGACTGACGTGGCCGCAGGTAACGTGTGAGGGGAGATCAACTGTCCTGCAGATACTGGCCAACCCACATTCGGGTAATTGCCACTCAGTAGGAAACCCACGCTCTACGTGGGTGGGTGGGTGGCTTGTTTGGGCGGTTGCCACACTCAGGGTGCCTTTTGCTGAGTGACCCATACAAGGAGACCGACTTGGACCACGATTTGGGTTGGTGCTTGCCACATACAATGAGTGATGGAACCATTCTCACGCGGGGCACGTGGCATTACGTGGGCAACCCGCTCTCCAGGTTTGTATATGGTGGGAGACCCACATGTCGGGTACGTCTGTTGAATGGATCACAAGTGTCCCTGGCGTGGGTGGATATGGCTGAGTGCACTTGTGTACGCTAGAATATATTAGCGATCTATATTATAAAAAACTAGCTGTATGATGGATTTTTTTTTTTACATATGGCGCATAACAGTATCTGTGAGGAAGGTGCATATATATATATATATATATATAGATATATATATATATATATATATATATATATATATAT
>NC_134802.1:9550118-9577618 GCF_046742065.1 Oratosquilla oratoria | reverse complement strand
CTCAACTAGTTTCCTCTTTTTCTTTTCTAATCCCTGTTGTAAAATCTCTACCCCGCTCCAGTTGGGAAGGTGTCCAAGTTGGTCCACATGAACCACCAATGCGTTGGAAGTGCGGTGGGCTTTTAGGTCGTTCTTGTGTTTGTATGTTCGCTTGCGTATACCTCTCCCAGTTTCTCCAAAGTAGCTCAGTTCACAGCTGCTACATGGTATTTTGTATACCACGCTATTAGTGATGTTGTCTTTTCTCTCCTTACCTCTCACTATTTCGCCAATTTTCATGCTGGATGAGCTGGCAATCTTCAATCCTGTGTTGCGTAGTAGGTGTCCTAATTCTTCCGTGTGTTAGGAACTGGGAACCACAATGAAGTCACCTTCCTTATCTTCCTTAACCTCATCCTTTTTATCCAATGTTCTCTGTGCTATTTTTCTCAAGCTGTGTAACAATCGTTTTTATTATCATTGTTATGACTATTATTGTCATAATTACTATTAATAATTAAAAAATATATATTTCTCGGTTATTAGTATTATAATAATAATTTTTATTATTTTTATATTTATTTTTATTATTATTATTACTTTTATTTTATTGTTATTATTTTCATTATTATTATTATTACTTCTACTGTATTGCTATTATCATTTTTGTTATTATTGTTAATATTTATCTTCATTGTTATAATTACTATTGTTACATTCTCTATTAATAATTTCTTTGTTATTAGTGTTATCATATTTAATTGTAAAAATCTCTTCATTGTTACGTTAGCCACAATGTGATGTTCACATTCGTCACCAACTATGGTAACTCGGAGAGGTGGCGAGGTCCACCCTATGTATATAATGCCCACAGCCCGTTTGTACACATATTCCTTTGAAAAAGCATACCTGCGAAACTAGTCAGGAATAAACTCAAGACTAAGACTCCTGTGTTTCCTATTCCGCTTACATCAACCTGTCAGAATGTCTCAACATATGTATATATATATATATATATATATATATATATATATATATATATGTGTATATATGTATATATATATTTATATTATATACATGTATATATGTATATGTATGTATGTATATGTATATATATATGTATACATATATATATATATATATATGTATGTATATATATATATGTATACATATATATGTATATATATATGTATACATATGTATATATGTATATATATATATATGTATATGTATATATATATGTATAATATATATATGTATAAGTATATATATATATGTATAATATATATATGTAATATATATATATGTATAATATATATATATATATGTATACTATATATATATATTATATATATACAGTATATGTATAATATATATATATATATATATATGTATACTATATATATATATATGTATATGTATAATATATATATGTATATATATATAATAATATATATATATGTATATGTATATATGTATATATATGTATATGTATATATATATATATGTATATATATATGTATATATATATATATGTATATGTATATATATATGTATATGTGTATATATATGTATATGTATATATATATGTATATGTGTATATATATGTATATGTATATATATAATATGTATATATATATGTATATATATATATATATGTATGTATATATGTATATATGTATATATATATATATAAGATTGAAGGTGAATGAAGTAGACGAGGAGAAATGGGAGAATTTCACGCCTTATCGTTTCGACCCGCAGGGTCTTGATCACAAAGCTAACAACTCAAACGTAACCGGATATTTTATACACGGACGGGTCATCTTATGGGACGCTTCGGAGAGCTTGTTATTTTATTTGAGTATTCTTTTATTATTAATAAGCTTGTGGCTTTTGCTAAACATATAAAGCCTTCTCTATGATTAATGTTGTTATTAGTGTTGATGTATGCTGCCTCAAATGTCTTCCTTAGTTTCTTGGATGATCCTTTATTTAATACGGTTGTGTTGTTCCAGTCTGGAAGGTGACCATGTTTATCCACATGTATTACTATGGAGTTAGATGTCCTATGGGCTTTTACGTCATATTTATGTTCATTTATCCTTTTATTAAGTCCGCGACCAGATTCACCAAAATATGAAGAGGGACAGCTTTTACACGGGATTTTATAAACAACGCTGTTTTCGTTAGTGGGATTATTGTCGCTACGTGTTACCAAATGTCCTACTTTGCTACCTGACGTCCTGGCTATTTTGATGCCCGCTTTTAGGAGAAAAGTGTCTAGGTATGAATTAACATTAGAGTTTGGTACTGTATATAAGAAATTAATCAATAAGATATATATAAATAGAATAATATAAAAACAAAAGTAAAATAAAAAGTCGAGACGGACTGGGGATGCGACTGCGCGCATTGATAACCAGAATTCTGGAATGATTGGCACAGTCCCAGGAAGGAGGCCGAAGAGGAGACCTAGATTAGGTGTTCTTGAAGTAGTGCCTTAATACCCCCCAGGGTGGTATCGAAACCAGTTTTTGCGGTTGTCCAAAAATGCATCCTGGAAAATGATAAATAACAAGTTGTGTAAGAATTGTACTTTATGCATGTACTTAATAGATGATAGAAATAAAATTTCCCGGGTTTTTTTTTCAGTAAATTAAAAGATAAAAGTCGGGACCAGTAGGCTAATGCTGGGGAGGAGATATCAGGTTGACTTGAGTTAAACTTTGGGGAATCAGGGCTTAAAAACATTGAAAGAACCATTGACCTAGAGTAAGATAGATGGACGGCGTGGAGGAGGAGGAGGAGGCGGAGGAACTGGAGGAGGAACTGGACAGAAGGGGAATAAATAAATCAACCTGCATGGAATCAGCTTAGGAGAAGAAGGGTATGGAGATGCTTGCCGATGGCGGACCAGAATCGGATGGTGGGTCAAGATCCAATGGAGTGATGAGTGAGCGAGCGAGCGAGCTGTTGAATTCTCCGTCGGAAGCTTTAGTGAAACTCAGTCCTACAATTTTGAGTTGTACCTTCATCCCGAATTTTTGCTCTTGTTTCTTCTTAACCTCCTCTCCTTCCTTCCTCCTTTTTCTCCTCTCTGCTCTTGACCTATGATCCTCTCTCCCCCTGCCTCTCTTCTTTTTCCTCCAACTCCTCTTATTCCTCTTTCCCACGTCCTCACCCTGTCTCTTTGCCACCCTTACCTTCACCCGCGCCCTTCATCCACACCTCTCACCTACTCACCCTCAATCATACCCTCACACCTCTTCCTAACCGTCACCCACCAGCTGCCTGTTTTTACAGTGAGTGCTTTGTCAAACTCTTTTCAGTGTTTCAGTAATTGCTTTTTTTTTTCTTCTTCCTCTTCTTTTTCTCCATCTCCTTCATCTTCTCCATCACTAGTCTCATGGATGGCCTATTTATGGGTGAATGGCGTCATGAACAACTACAAAAAAATATAATTAGTTTCTGTAAGAAAGAGGCTCGGTCGTAGCTGTAACCACATGTAGTGGGGAGCCGCGATGGGCCAATAAAATCGTCTGGTGAGAGACAATAAATGTCGACTCCCGTCCCCTTCCCCGTCGTGTTCCCTCGGGAGGCGTGTTGGCGTGTAAGTTAGCGTGACGAACACCCATCCGAGGGGTTCCCGGATCGATCCCCCCTTGTGTTCGAGGGGGGGGGGTGCCACGGGGATGAATGAAGTTGCTTGACGGCACTCAAAATAGGATTAAAACAGACCTCCCTGCACGCAAGATATTGAATAAGAAAGAATGTAGCTGGGCGCCGGCAAGGTGTGTGTGTGTGTGTGTGTGTGTGTGTGTGTGTGTGTGTGTGTGTGTGTGTGTGTGTGTGTGTGTGTGTGTGTTTGTGCGTGCGTGTGTGTGTGTATGTGTGATTGTGTGTGTGTGTGTGTGTGTTGGCAGACCCAGCGCTTTTAGTTTTTCATATGGCCCAGTGTGTGTGTGTGTCGTCGGCGTGTGTTTGTGTGTGTGCGCGTACGTACGTATGTACGTAGTGCGTGCGTGCGTGCATGCGTGCGCGCTCCGGAAAGCTTTGACCCATCCAGCGGCGGCGATTCTGAATCGGCCATCCAGCCCGGCGGCTCTGTCATCGTGAGTCCCTTTCTGCTGAGTCACGGTAGATGCTTTTGATCCGGACAGTGGAGAAGGCTGGAGGGGCCCTGGTGCGGGGATAGTAGAGGGGGTGGGGTGCATTTAGGAGACCGGAAGAAGGGGAATGGTCCTAGAAGACGCGCGCGCGCGCGCGTGTGTGTGTGTGTGTGTGTGTGTGTGTGTGTGTGTGTGTGTGTGTGTGTTTGTGTATACTTGTGTGTGTGCGTGTGTATCTAGAAGTAGTCAAACATATTGAAAGATTTAAAGCACCAAAATCCCCGGGTCCAAACGATTTTTTTTTCCGTGAGTGCTTAAAGAGTAAATCTGAAATCTCAGCCCGTTAACAGAAATATTTAAAAGTCAGTAAACACTGGTTTTGTGCCTATTGCTTGGGGGCAGGCAAACTATGTTCTTGTTTTCAAAAAGGGAGATAAATCGTCTATATGCAACTACAGGCCAATCAGTTTGACATCAGTTATAGGTAAAATGCTTGAATAAATAATACGTAATAGACTCAAGAGATCACATCAAGAAACATAATTTGATTCGTGACTTACAGCATGGTTTCTCCAAGGTAAGTCATGTGTGACTAATCTTCTATCTTTTTACACAATTATACAAGGCGTCAGATAACAATAATAGTTACGATGTTACTTACCTTGACTTTAGCAAAGCGTTTGATAAGGTGCCCCATCAGAGACTACTAAATAAAATCAGAGCCCATGGCATAGGAGGAAAAGTGTTAGAATGGGTTAGAGCTTGGAGTGTTTCTAATGGAGTTCCCCAGGCATCGGTTTTGGGTCCTTTATTGTTCATTATGTACATAAACAGTGCGTTAGCGCCAGGAATAAATCTAACAGAGCATTAGATTTCATTGTTAGAACGGTTGCGAATAGAAGTGCAGAGGTAACTATCAAACTGTCTACCGTTAATTAGACCCATCCTTGACTATGCGGTGCAGTTGTGGTATCTGTCTTATAGAATGGACATCAGTTCACTAGAATCAGTACAGAGGAGAATAATCAAAATGACATGGGCTCA
Source organism: Oratosquilla oratoria (assembly GCF_046742065.1). Taxonomy (NCBI): domain Eukaryota; kingdom Metazoa; phylum Arthropoda; class Malacostraca; order Stomatopoda; family Squillidae; genus Oratosquilla; species Oratosquilla oratoria. The sequence goes on along the minus strand of NC_134802.1, from coordinate 9,572,483 downwards.
GAAATTTGCCTTATGAAGAGGCTTAGGCACCTTTACTTGCACTCTCTGGGAAGAAGCAGAGTGCGGGGTGATCTAATAGAGGTGTTCAAGTGGATCGAAGGCTTTAACAATGGTGACGCAAATAAGGTCATATTAAGACAACAGGGCAGGACTCGCAGTGATGGATTAAAACTGGACAAATTTAGATTTAAGAAGGAAATAGGAAAGAATTGGTTTACTAATAGGGTGGTCGACGAATGGAATAGTTAGTAATCATGCAATGAGCGCTGAAACTATCGGTTGTTTTAAGAAACTGTTAGACAACTTTATGGATGGGGAAGATAGATGGTAATAGACATGGAACTGCATTATGGTCTCTTGCAGTCTCCCTCATTCTTATGTAGTTGAGTGTGTGTGTGTGTGTGTGTGTGTGTGCGCGTGCGTGTGTGCGTGTGTGTGTGCGTGCGTGTGTGTGTATTTGTGTGGTGTGTGTGTTTACCCAACTGTAGTATACAGGAAAGGGGGTACTGATCGCTGGGTTCTGTCTCTCAGAGGGGGTTTACACGGTCTAACGGTTCGTCGAACGCGGTTCGACAGACACGTGTCGGGGTATTTGGTTGTCGAACACCTTGGCCAAACCCCAAATACCCCGTTCACACGTTCACACATCACTTTACGTGTCTGTCGAACCGCGTTCGACGAACCGTTAGACTGTGTAAACCCCCTCTTACTCTCCAGTTTATCACAGCTATGTGTGTGTGTCTGTGTGCGCGTGTATGTGTTTGTTTTGTGATGGTGATGGCTACATGGTGCACAAGCAAACAGGTAGGGAGAAAACGAGGAAGAGGAGGAAAAGACCATGAAGGAGTAAAAAGAGGGGAGGGAAAAAAATCAAAAGTTAAAAGTGTTGTAGTTGAAGGGGCACACCGGGGCACTCGGGAGAGTCTTCAAAGTTGAAGCGGGAGTGGAGGAGGAGGAGGAGAAAGAGAAAGAAGATGAAGCGGCGAAGGAAAAAGAGGAATAAAAGGAGGAGATGGAAAACTGTGTAGAAAGAAGCGGAGAAGAAAGAAGGAAGAAGAGAAGAGAAGAGGAAAAGAAGAATAGGAGGAAAGAGGATGTGGAGAAAGCAAGAGGAGGAGGAGGAGGAGGAGGAGTGTTAGTTGCCAGGGTTACACGGTTCGGCGGTCGGAGTCGTGAGCGTCCATACTTTACATTCAATTCACACACGCGCGCCCGCGCACACATACACACGCTGACGCGATTGGTAGAGTCCCCGACTGTCACTACGGTGGTCCGGGTTCGAATTCTGCCCAGGGCTGTAATAATTTCAGTACCGCTGCGCTTCGAGTCGTTACTCCAACTCTAGTGGGCGGGGAGTTGTGTGTGTGCGTGTAAGGTCACAGCATTACCCATAGATCGGTCATATGAGCTCTGAGCTCTCTTCCGGGAGGGAAACAGCTGTCGATCACGAGTCCAACACGGTATTCAAAGACCAAGGTGAATCACACACACACACACACACACACACACACACACACACACACACACACACACACACACACACACACACACACACACACACACACACACACACACACACACACACACACACACACACACACACACACACGTGAGTGGGGAGTTGGGTGTGTGTGTGCGTGTAAGGTCATAGCATTACCCATAGATAGGTCATATATGAGCTCTGAGCTCTCCTCTGGGAGGGTAATAGCTGTCGATCACGAGTCCAACACGTGATCCAAAACCATGGTGAATCACATACACACACACACACAAACACACACACATGTACGTACGTATGAGCCTTTTGTGTGATTGAGCACATGTAGTGACGCCATTCTCTGTCTGATTCTGTGTCTGTTTCTCCGCTCTTTGGTAGGTTGGGTTGGCCGAGCCTTTGTGTAACGTTAACTTCTTCGACACCGTGAAACAAGACTAGTTAGGACTTAGGTGTTGCCTTGGCAAAAACGAGCTCACACAAGAGGCGCCTGGTGCCTCTGCCCCCCCCGACGACCGAATAGAATTGTTTGTCACAAGAATCTGTACAAGTTTGGGTGAAAGTGGACAACTTCGCAGACAATTTTTTCTAATTTTTACCATTTCACTTGATTTTTTATGCGATATTTCTTCTCAATACAATGTCGCCGCAGATGTAATAACGATGCTACTTAGTTTAATAAGTAATATTCATTCTTTTTTTCTATTTAGTTTAATTACGTATTTGTTTCACAGTTATGCAGTAACTTTTTAACCATTCTTGTGAAATATGCATTTTCTAGCAAATGGTCAATCAATTGATCAGCCATTTCGTATCCACTGCTTAATAAAGGCGACTCAAACGACCGCGCTAACCGCTGCCATGTTACTCCTGCAAACTTATCTTTTTCGTCTCTCCACAGTCTGTCTTGTCTCCCTCTTCCTCGTTTCCTATCTCGTGGCGTCGGTCAGTAATACACTTGGTCCTTCTTTAGCGCTACCTTTCCTGCCCAATTCCTCTTCCTCTCGTTTACTGATTTTGGGGGGTGGGGGTGACAGTGTTTTGCAGGAATTTTATTGGTCTGTGTGCGTGCAGGCAAGCACGGGGAGAACCTCTGAACCATAATCAAAGATTCCCTGTATTTGCAAAAATGCTTTGATTCCAGGAAGCGACCTTCTGGTCACGATCGAACTCTCCATGCCCAAGTTTTATCAGAGACGACAGTTATTTTTGTTTTATTTCTATTTCTTCGTAATTAACTTTGTTTTATTTTTCCTTTGTATATAAACAGCCATAATGTGACGACAACAGACCATGGTGCTGTTTGGTCTTGTTGATTCTGTGACCGTTTGCCGTGAGTGTTGTCGTGTGGTTGGATTCATGGTTCATTGTCGTGATATTCAAAACTCAAAGGAAGACAGGGAGAGAAGGGTTAGTAGAAGATAGAGGAGGAAGAAGAAGAAAGGAAGAAGAGGGATGAGGGAGAGGAGGAGGAAGAAGAAGACAAGTTTTATGTGTGTGTGTGATTCACCACTGTCTTGGATCACGTGTTGGACTCGTGATCAGTAGCCATTACCCTCCCGGATGAGAGCTCAGAGTTCATATATGACGTACACAAACTCCCCCCCCCCCACGAGAGTTCAAGTAACGGCTCTCAGCGCAGCGGTACTGAAATTATTTCAGCCCTGGGCGGGATTCGAACTCTGACCTCTGGAGTAGCAATTACGAACGCTACCACTGTGCCGTCGAGCCGTGTGTGTGTGTGTGTGTGTGTGTGTGTGTGTGTGTGTGTGTGTGTGTGTGTGTGTGTGTGTGTGTGTGTGTGTGTGTGTTAGTGCAGTAGGTGGAGCGATAGAGGTAACTCATTGGCTGCTATTCACTACTTACACAGTTGTGTTGCCTGCCCCAAGACGATTTTATTAAAAGAAAACGTCTTGGAGTGGGATGGGGTGGTTGGGGTGTCAGTAAGGCGGCTCTGTTCCCACGTATCGACTTTTCTGTCCACAACATGACGTCGTGTTTTCAAATACCTATGGGTGTCTATGGACGCTTTCACACGCGGTCTTGGTCGTGACGTGCGAAAGCATCCATAGACACCTGTGGTTATTTGAGAGCACGACGTCGTGTCGTGGACGGCGCACGACGAAAAGTCGATACGTATGAAAGGAACCTTAGACAAAGCTGACTAAAGGAGGGCTGACACTGTTAGGGTGACATTTGTAATGGCAAGGGTGACTGTGACAGTGGTGGAAATGATCAGGGGTGACGGTGTGGTGAACAGAGTCCCCCACATATGCTTCTACGCGATATTTTGGCTTATAGTATCGCCGCTGCAGAAATGGGATGGACAAGGAATGTATAGGTGTTGTAGAAACAGCTGGCCTTCGTCCTAGTAGTACATTGTGGTGAACAGTCCCCCACATGTGCTTCTACGCGACATTTTGGCTTATAGTATCGCCGCTGCAGAAATGGGATGGAAAAGGAATGAAAAGGTGTTGTAGAAACAGCTGGCCTTCGGCCTTGTAGTACATTTGTGTAGGTTAAATCCATAATACGCCTGTACTACAGGCATTTGTATCCTCATGAAAGGACAAACTAGGCCCTGCCGAGCCACGTTTCGGTTAGGATGGGTCGTTTGCTACTTTAGCGTACGCAGGGTGCGTATATAAGGATGCCAGGTTTTGGTGTCCAGGCCAGTTCTCTTCTGTACTTGTCACAAGCGGTGAGCGACCCAGGCCCTCGTGGTCACTTCTGAGGTTAGGGCAGCCTCGGAGCCCTGACTGCCGACCCAGCCTAGTTCGGCACTCGCACTAACCAGAATGAAACCAGCAAACCCACTCAAATCTCATTCACTCCCTCGGCACCAAAGCACAAGTAACGTTCTCGTAATGTTACAACGGTAACTGAGAGTGACTCAGAGTGATGGATTGGTAACGAGAGGGGGTTGTGGGGCTGGCTGGAAGGGGTGAGGTGTAACCGGGAATTTGTGTTGAATTTGTCGTGATGATGATGTGATACCTACAAAGAGGGGTTGAAGGAGGAAATAGGCAAGAGCTGGTTTACCAACAGAGTGGTTAACGAATGGAATTGTCTTAGTAACCTTGTAGTAAGCGCTGAAACTATTGGTTGTTTTAAGAGATGATGAGATAACTTTATGGATAGGGATGATGGGTGGTAAGGGGCGTGGATCTGCCTCGTGTAGGCCTTATGGTCTCTTGCAGTCTTCTTGTTTCTTATGTTCCTAAGTGAGGTGAGGATTTGGGAGATGTGACAGATCTGCGTGCGTCATGATGGACAATGTTAACACTTGATGCCGAGTGGAGTATACCTAGTGTGAGTACAGGTGTTTGTCTCCAACCCGAACAGTGTTTGTTAAGGTTGAAAAGGTTGCCTAACGTTCCATAAAGACTTTCCCTAGGTTGAATAAGATCGACTGGCGGCAGCCAAAACTGATACTGAATTCATGCATAACAATGAAAGGGTCACTTCTTCGACTGCGAAGACGTTAAATGAACGTGACGTGATGGACAAAGTGTCACCGAGATAAAAGTGGTGGCAGCGTGGTGTGACGAGCATCGCAGTGTGACTTGGCTGCAGTAACACGTTGTTACGAGTAACTCACTGCCACGTGCGACTCGGGGCCACTTATCAAGTTAACGTCAAACATCTTTAAAAAAATTTGTCTTGAAAGTGGCGTAATCATAGTTTAAATCTCCAGGGTTGACGCATGTAGCTGACATAATCTCAAGTTGAGACCTTACAAAAGAAATTTTACCTGACCATCATTAGTGTTGATAATGCTATCTTCGCATTGCTGCAGGAAAGCAGATGCAGTGTATTTTTGGATTCTTCCCCGAGAATTTGACAACGGAGGGGCCCTGGTGTAATAGTGGGGTGAGACATACTTGGAGGTGACATTGTGTTACCGTGGAAAAAGGAGAGGACTTTGTCACTAGACATACTAAAAAGTGAGGGTGCCCGTATGGTTCGACCACTTCTTAACAATATTATACAAATTTAAATTAGTTATAAAGATGTATACACCTAGAAAATACAGACTTGTAAGCGTCATGTTCTTGGAGAAGGAAACTTGCTTCGTGAAGAAGTATCCTCAGAAGACAGGATAGGAGAGTATTGAATGCAGTTTGGCTCTCGTCCACACATAGAGCAGTTGCAGATCAACAGCTACACACGTGATCCTGGCTCACACATCTCTACAGATATAAGGTCATATGAAAATTGTATAGAAAAATGTTTACAAGAATTAGTCCCTCACAATACACAACACGGAAAAAAAATAATAATAAAGGATGCCGGCAAGGGTTAACAATATTCAATGTGGCCAAAGAATGAAGCAAGTAATGGATATCGCGTGGGCCCGAAAGTCAGTACTTATCTAACAATATCCATGCGCCCATCAATATAAATATATCGATAACGTAACAGGAAGACGTTGAGGAGTCTCGGAGCATGCTGATCATACAGCCTGGGCCGATGGAGGTAACAAGTAGCCAGGAGACAAGGCACAAACTTTGAAGGCGATAATGGCTGTGGTGATGTCCGCAAATATGAAGCAATCCACCATGTCACACTTTCCACTTCCACAAGAATGTTATTGCAAGTTCGTAATAGTTTCCTGGTACTACCGTAAGTTTGGTAGGCCGAACCTAGCTGTGGAGATAAAAAGGGGAAAAAAAAAAAAAAAAAAAAAAAAAAACAGACGCGTTCGTACATTCGGGATGAGAGTTCGCAAGTGCACTATTCCGTCACTAAATAAGTTTGTATTTTTTCAGCTGCCACGATAATTATTCTAGGAAAGGGTGGCAATAAATAAAATATTAAATTCACGAACAATGTTTTTCCAATAACAAAATGAATGTGTACACGAAACAAGGCGCGTGGGTCTTCAACCAACGCCAAAAAATGATTGCGTACTCCACGTCGATTAGGTCCGACGCGTGTTTACAACTTCCTAGCGCAAACCCGTTAGGCTTTGTACGTACATAGATAAATATACATATATATAGGTAAATGTGCAGGCTCTCACAACATGCATGTTCATCATAGGAGTCTGACACCTACGACACACGAGCGAGCGAGACAGAGTCATGACACTCAGTGTCACGTGTTGTAGAATCCCCCAAGTAGGACTCGAACCAGGGAACGTCCCCCGGTGACACGGCCTGTGCGACACAGCGGCGGGGCAGATGCGACACGGGAGCGTGTCAGATGTTTAACTGTGGTTCGCTCGACCGAAACACAATAGAAAAGCTGATGAGATACAGTGGGTGATGAGAGAGGAGGTGCAGGAGTAGGGAAAGGAGGAGGAGGAGGAGGAGGAAGAGACAGCGAAGGAGGTGGAGGAGGAGGAAGAGAAGGAGAAGAAAGAGCAGAAGGAGGATACAGGGAAGAAGGTGGAAGAGGAGTGGAAGGAGGTGGAGAAGGAAGGGGAAGGGGATAGGGAAGTAGGGGGATGAGGAGGACTAGAGGGAGAAATAAGGAGGAATAAGAAAGGGAGGAGGAGGATAAGGAGAAGTAGGGGTGAAGAGGAGGTCGAGGGGTGAGGGGGGGAATAGAAGGAGGAGGAGGAGGAAAGTGTGAAAAAGTGTGATGAAGAGCTGGAGGATGGGGACGTTTAGGATAAGACGAAGGAGGAGGAGGAGGATGGGGAAGCAGGAGAATGAGATGAAGGAAGAGGAGGAGGAGGAGGAGGAGGGGAAGCAGGTGAATGAGATGGAAGAAGAAGAGGAGGAGGAGGAGGGGGAAGCAGGGGAATGAGATGAAGGAAGAGGAGGAGGAGGGGGAAGCAGGGGAATGAGATGAAGGAAGAGGAGGAGGAGGGGGAAGCAGGGGAATTAGATGGAGGAAGAGGAGGAGGAAAGGGAAGCAGGGGAATGAGATGGAGGAAGAGGAGGAGGAGGATGGGGAAGCAGGGGAATGAGATGGAGGAGGAGGAGAAGGAGGGGGAAGCAGGGGAATGAGGAAAAGGAAGAGGAGGAGGAGGAAATGAGAAACAGGAGCACTGAGACGAGGATGGTGAAGTGGAGGTAGAGGAACTAATTCGGGCTGGTGGAGGAAAAGGGAGGATAGGAGGAGGGGAGAAGAGTGAGAAGAAAAGGAGTGAGAATTGTATAGTGGTGTTGATGATGATGATGATGATGATGATGATGATGATGATGATGATGATGATGATGATGATGATGATGATGATGAGGAGGAGGAGGAGGAGGAGGAGGAGGAGGAGGAAGATGAAGATGAGATGGGTGATAATAATGATGATGATGAAGTGGAGGAGAAGGATTATGAGGAAATGGGTGATAATGAGGAGGAGGAAAGTAAATGGGATAGGAAGAGGATAGGAGAAGTGGTCTGTAGGGGCGTGGGCGGGGGCAGGGAGGCGTGGCCACCGACAGCGGAAGTTGATTGCTCCTCTTCGTAGGGCAACGCCCATACAACGCAGAAGGATGGTGGTTGTGGGTGTGTGTGGGGGGGGGGTCGTTGAAGTGGTTAACGAGGAGACTGGGGTCGTACTAGGTCATACGACTGCCTAATCCATTATAGTTCATGGCCATATGATCAAAGAATATGTTCTCTGTTCTGCATTTGTCAAAAGTATTTGAGAAGTATTTGCAAAATTCCGGGGATGAGTATATTTATCTTGTAAAGAAAAAAAATCGTGCTTGTAGAAGACACTGGTCTATAAACAATCCGATTGCAGGTGAACCTTGTAGTGCCTAGAATAAAATCGTAAAGCGTTGAAACAATAAATTAGTAAGATGATTAGCCCTTTCAGGAAAGAAAAAAATAAGACTAATGGATAACAAAGTAAATGAAAAGAATACTAGATGATTACGTTTAGTTAATAAGCTAGCTACCTTAAGGCCATCAAATGAAAGAGATTTGTACGGGACAGAGAGAGCGGGAGAAAGGGAGAGAGAGAGACGGGTGAAGTGGGTAGTAGAATATGAAGATGAAAAGGGAATAAAGAAGAAAGTAGAGAGTAGGGAGGGCATGAAATGGAAGGAAGTGAAGGAACGAAAGAGAGAGAGAGAAAGAGAGGCAAGAAGAGACAGGGAGAGAGCTGGTGCAGGTGGAGGAAGACGTGTGAAGGAAAATAAAGAGAAGGAAAGGAGGAGAGAAAGGGAGGAAAAGCAGAATATACATGTAGGTAGGAGGTAGGGAAGAAGGGAAAGCGAGAAAGTTAGAGAGAATCCCTTCAAATCACAGTCAATAAAATATCATTGCGAGTCAGAGCTGAAGGTGGCTCGAAAAGCCACAGCCCGCGAGCCAGAGTCACGGTCCTAAAGGCTCTGGCTCTGGAAGGTCCGGAGTGTCCGAACAAGGAAAATAGTCTTCGGAATTTGTGACAGATCGTGTCCGAAAGAAGCTAAGTGAAATCTAATTTGTGACCGATGGTGAGCGGGTGGTTGAGGACGGAATGGCAGGAGGAGGAGGAGGAGGAGGAAGAATAATAATAGGAGTCATGGAAAACAAAAGTATTTGGGAATGACGAAGCAAGAAATTAGGAGAAACCGTGAATTCGGGTAGAATAAGGGGAAGAAGAGGAGGAAGAATTTGCATCCTGTTCGATCGTCATCGGTAATAAATATGAAAGAAGAAAAGATGATAATGAAATCACGATCATGATAGACATTGAGACTGTGTTTCTGTCGAGAGTGTACTGTACACAACCCTTCCTCTGTTCACTGTACGGATCTTAGTATCCGCACCAGGTGATTTTTATTCAGGAGATGTGAAATAGAAGATTCTCAATCTTCGCGGAGACCCAAGTCATCCCATGGACTACCCCAAAAGGTTACTCTATTCCTCGATAGCATTGCCTGGTGACAGTTCTTCGTGAAATGCGGGGAAGTCGTCTCAAATTATAAGAAAAGAAACCATATAGATTTAATATATCTGGACTTTGAGAAGGCTTCTGAAACTGTCCCGCACAAAAAACTACTTGCTAAATAAGCTTTACACGGAATAAGTGGTAGCCTATTAAGCAGGACTAGTAATTGGTTAAACGATCGTACACAGAGTTGTTCTAAATGGCAAAACTTCTTGATGAAAAAATATTACGAGTGGAGTTCCTCAGGTTTCCGTTCTTGAGCCACTTCTGTTCATAGTATATACTCGTATAAACGATGTGGACCACAGATTGAAATCTATTGTCTCCATATTTGCTAATAATACAAAACTGTACGGAATGACAAATGACTACTTAAACCATTTATATATTTAGATAAACAACAGCAATGGTCTAAAAAGTGGCTAATGAAATTTAACCCAAGTAAGGGTAAGGTTGTGCACATAAGTAAAAATAACATTAAGTACGAGTACAAGGTATTTGGAAATTCGTTAGCAAAAGTGGATAGTGGAAAAGATCTCGGCATAATCATCAGTGATAATCTCAAATCACCTAAGCAGTATATTTCCGCCCCAGAGAAAGCAAATAGAATTTTAGGACTGATTACGAGCTCTTTTGATTTTAAAAGCCCATTTGTCATTAACAAGCTATATAAATCGTTAGTTCGTCCACATTTGGAATATGCTGTTTCCGCATAGTCACCGAATCTCGTTAGAAATGTTGACCTATTGAAGAAAGTACAACAGAGAGCCACAAAACTGATTCCTAATATCAAAGATAAATCATACGAAAATTTACCAAAACATGTGATTTGATACAAGTCTTTAAGATTCTAAAGGGTAGTGACAACATCAAAATTGACGAAATTTTCACACAGAATGCGAATCAGACAAGAGATAATGGTCTCAAACTGTCAGGAAGTAGATTTAATTTGGAAGTAGGTAGAAACAACTTCGCCAACCAAATAGTAAATGAATGAAATAAACTTCCTACAGAGGCAGTGCAATGCAGTAGTTTTAAGATTCATTTAGATAAACAGCTAAGCAAGATGCTGAAATGCCTGCCATTTATGTTTTATTTATTATTATTATGTTTATTTTTATTATTATAAATAATTATTTATCTTTTTATTCACCATTATCTTTTTTATTTATTAATTTATTATTTTTTGTTTTTTATTTGTTTAATTTTTTACATCCGACCTAGTTACGGACCAAAAGGTCTCCTGCCGGTATGCTCTTCTTTTGTAATCCCTTGAGCAGAAAATAGCTCACCTTTTAATAGCCAGAATCAAACCACTAAAGAATATGCTTGTGGGGACGGATGAAGAAGGAAGAAGATGAAGTAGCGACTGGTTGGGGGAAGGGTAGGAGGAGATAGAAGAAGAGGAAGTGATTAGCGCCTAGATACGAGAAGGATAGGTGATGGAGATATAGAAGTGAATCAGAGGTAGGAAGGAAGGAAGGAAGAGAATGGGTTGAACAAGAGAGGTGGGGATATCACGATGGGAGAGTAGGGGAAGTGGAAGATGAAGACGATGAGGCAGATCATTAGGGGAGGAGGATAGAAAGAGAGGCAAAAGAGAGCAGAAATGGGAGAGAGGTGTTGAAGGGGAAGAGGAAGGGGGAAGGAGGAGGTAGATTTGGAAAGAGGAGGGAAGGAAGAAGAGGAGGAGGCAGTAGTTGATTTGGGAAGAATTGAAAGGTGAAAGGCAAAAAACAGAGGAAGAACATGGTTGGGAGACAAAAGAACTGTACTGAGTAGGAGGAGGGAAAAATTAACACCCTCAAGTCGGTCACGCTCCGTCAGCTGAATAAAATCGCCTGGCGACTGCCATAACAAGGTGCATCACCCTGCCCAAGGGCTTGACAAAAGTTGTCTTCACCCTTTCAGTTGGCTGCCACCCCCAACACTTTCAGTTTAATATTATTGATTGGCGCGAGGCAGATGAATCTTTAATGTAAATCATTGTGATTGAGGGATGATTATAGTGAAGGTTGGAGAAGAGGGAAGAGTAGTTGTAGTAGTAGTATAAAGAGGAGGAGTAGGAGCAGGAAATAGTGATATTTGAACCCTTTCCAGCTCGGGCCCCTACTTCCAGGTGAAAAGATAATTGAACACATCAAAACTTATGAAAAGCGTCATTGGACCGAGGACTGTGAATTCTTTTCGAAACAGACTATTTCAATCAGGTGGTGGAGTGAGCTTCAACTACTTCAGGATGACTAAGTTCTTCAGAAGAACAGAAGTGGGATTTATTCAGTTCCAGTTGGAACTCACTGGAATGGTAAGGTTGATAGAGTTGGGATTCCGGGTGAGATGCTGGCGCGGTGCCACGATCCGCAGGGAGGACAGGAGTTGGGTCACGACAACTGGTGGAAGTGGGAAGTCGGCGATAGAGTATAAACAGGTGTATTGCAGGAGGCAGTAGAGGAGGTGAGGAGAGAGGGATTGAGAGGAGGGTCTTAAAGGAGTGGGTGTATATAATGTACAGTATATGGAGCAGGGGGAATGGAAAGAAATAGAATAGGAAGAATAGGTAGAACAGAAAGAAAATGGATGAAAATGGTATTTGAGATTCGTACGAGGAAGCGGGAACACGTAGAGAAAAGGAAAGCGTGAGGTTTGAAGTGAGAGACTTATGGGGCTGCGGAGGGCACAGGGAGGAGAGGGAGGAGTAGGAGCGGGAGGTGGAGGGGCAGGAGGAAGAGAAGAAGTAACGTTGTATGGCCTCGCTAGCTCATGCGTTCCCCCTGTCGGTGACAGCGACGATGGCACGTACCTACCTGCCTGTTACCAGCGTGCTTCCCTGTCTTCCTGCACACACACATACAAACACACACGCACAGAAACACACAGAAACACACACACACACACACACACACACACACACACACACACACACACACACACACACACACACACACTCACACTCGGTGGCGCGGTTGATAGAGCACTGGACTGCCAGCACGGTGGTGCACGCAGTATCTGGTTCGAATCCTGCCCAGGGCCGAAATTATTTCGGTATCGCTGCCCTTCGGGTCGTTACTCTGACACTCGTGGGCGGGGAGTTGGGTGTGTGTGTGTGTGTGTGTGTTTGTGTGTGTGTGTGTGTGTGTGTGTGTGTGTGTGTGTGTGTGTGTGTGTGTGTGTGTGTGTGTGTGTGTGTGTGTGTGTGTGTGTGTGTGTGTAAGGTCATAGCATTACCCATAGATCGGTCATACGAGCTCTGAGCTCTCTTCCGGGAGGGAAATGGCTGTCGATCACAAGTCCAACACGTGATCCAAAGACCAAGGTGAAGTAGGTGAATACACACACACGCACACACACACACACACACAGACACACACACACACACACACACACACACACACACACACACACACACACACACACACACACACACACACACACACACATACACACACACACACACATACACACACACACAACAAACACACACACACACACACACACACACACACACACACACACACACACACACACACACACACACACACACACACACACACACACACACACACACACACACACACACACACACACACACACACACACACACACACACACACACACACACTAACCATCTACAGAATTATGAAAGGTAAAGAACGCCTTGATAAAGAGGACCTATTAAAGTGGGACAGAGGAAAAACAAGAGGGCATGCAATGAAACTCAAAAGATAACTAAAGAGACCTAAAAAAGAACAGCTTCCCACACAGAATGATAAATGTATGGAACAAATTGGACGAAGAAATAGTGTGTGCAAACACAATAAAATTTTTTTTAGAACAAACTTGATCTTGCGAGATACAAAAACGGGTCACCACGAACATAGCTCCCCTTCCCGTATAATACAACTAGGTAAATACACACACACACAACTCGTGGCGCATTTGGTAGAGTTCCCTTCTGCCACTACGGTGGTCCGGGTTCGAATCCCGCCCAGGACTGAAATAATTTCAGTATCGCTGCGCTGCGAGGTGTTACTCGTGGGCGGGGAGTTGGGGGTGTGTGTGCATTACCCACAGATCGGTCTTATATGAGCTCTGAGCTCTCTTCTGGGAGGGAAATAGCTGTCGATCACGAGTCCGACACATGACCCAAGACCATGGTGAACCACACACACACACACACACACACACACACACACACACACACACACACACACACACACACACACACACACACAAACACACACATGGATAAAGGAATTGAAAGTTATATGAGCTTTGCGGACGATGCAAAATTGTTGAAAAGTGAACACTGTAGAAGATTGATTCGCTGCAGAGTGATCTCAATAAAGTATAAGAATGGAGTAGGAAGTGAGAGATGGAATTCAATATTAAGAAGTGTAGTATAATGGAATTTGGAAGAAGCAAAAAAATAAGAATAGTGGGATCATATAAATTGGGAGAGGAAGAAATAAAAAAAGAAGGAAATGAGAAGGACTTGGGAGTCATTGTTATGAATAATATGTCCCCTGAGAAACATATAAACAAAATTTTTGGAGAAACTTATAATTTAATAAGAACAAAGTGGCATTTACATACCTGGACGAAGAAATGGTGAAGAAAATACTAGTCACTTTGATAAGACCAAGATTGGAGTATGCAGCAACGACGTGGTCACCAAGTACAAACAAAAATATATATAACAAAACTTCAAAGAATACAAAGAGCAATTACAAAATTGGCACCAACACTCTCAGAACTATCATATGAGGAGAGACTAGCAAAACTTGAGCTACAGATATTAGGGCAAAGAAGAGAGAGAGGGGACTTGAGGGGAATCACGAAAGGCATAGAAACTATTGATAGAGAGGATCTAATAAAATGTGATAGTAGAGATACAATAGGACACGGAAAGAAAATCAAGAAAGTTATAGAAGAGACCTGAAAAAGAACAGCTTTCCCCACAGGGAAATAAACGTTTGGAACAAGTTAGATGAAAATGTGGTGTGTGCAAAAACGATACACGAATTTAAAAACAGGCTAGATAAAATGAGATATGAAGACGGGACATCACGAGCATAGCTCCCCTTCCCTTAAAATACAACTAGGTAAATACACTGCTCCTGCTGCTGCGTCGCTGCAAACACCAAAGGCCTTACAACAGACTGGGGGGTCTGGTCTGTAACGAAACGCATATTCGTGTCTGTACAGTTTCAGTAATTCCTTCGTCACGGGCGATTTTATTCAGCTTTGAGCCCTCCCCTTCAGCTGAACAAGTATATGAAGCATGCCTCTGTTTTTAAATTAAATTTGTTCAGTGCGTTAAATGAATGTGTCAATACAATGGGTGATCTGCGTCAGTCGACTTCCTGATACCTTTTCTTGATTTTGCCTATGTTGTTACATAGTGAAAATTTTATACAATATCGTCCGAGTCTGTACGCCCGTCTCTCTGTTGCCGATGCAGTTCCCTCGATTGCTCTCCTTGTTTTTTTTTCTCTCTCTCTCTCTCTCTCTCTCTCTCTCTCTCTCTCTCTCTCTCTCTCTCTCTCTCTCTCTCTCTCTCTCTCTCTCTCTCTCTCTCTCTCTCTCTCTCTCTCTCTCTCTCTCTCTCTCTCTCTCTCTCTCTCTCTGTCTCTCTCTGTCTCTCTCTCTCTCTCTCTCTCTGTCTCTGTCTCTGTCTCTCTCTCTCTCTCTCTCTCTCTCTCTCTCTCTCTCTCTCTCTCTCTCTCTCTCTCTCTCTCTCGTGTCTTTCGGTCTCTTTTTATGCCTTTTTCTCTTTCTGTCATTCTCGCTATCTTTTCTACTTCTATTTTGATGGCCTTTTCTCCTGTATCTTACCACCATTGGGAACCTGGTTTAGCTGTGACGCCGCTTGTCATTTTTGCTCTCTCTCTGCCTGTACTCATGTACTCTCTCTCTCATGTCCTCTCAAATTCTCGTAATCGTCTCCCAAGACTGCCTTCTCTTCCTCTTTCCTTTCCCCATCCCCATCCCCCTGTCCGTCTCCCCCTTCTTCTCTTCACCTTCCCCCGCCTCCCCTTTCTTATGTGACCCTTCCCCCCGCCTCCCCTTCCCCTTCCATCTGTCCACCTTCCCCTTCTTCCCCTTCCCCCTCCACCTGTTCACCTCCCTCTTCTTCCCTTCCCCCTGTCCGCCATCCCCCTCTTCCCCCTCTTCCCCTTCCCCTTCCTCTTCCTCTTCCTCTTCCCTCTTCTCCTTCCCCCCCTCTTCCCTTCCATCCCCCTCTCGCCGTTCCATTGCCTCGTGGATTCACAGAAATAGCTTGACATGATGAATTCGCCTTTGCGCCTTCCCGACCGAAGAGGGGTTGCCATGGGAATGACGACACCCCCATCCCCACCTCCTCCTCCTCCTCCTCCTCCTCCTCCTCCTCCTCCTCCTCCTCCTCCTCCTCCTCCTCCCCCGCCAGCCTCCTTTAACCGGAACAACATGTACAAAGTGTCTCGCAATGTTGAAAGTATTTAAAGAAATCCTGCTCTCCTGAAACTATTTCGGAACTCGCTCGTTGCGAAGATGGGGCTTTGCCTCAGATGAAGAAAGTCGGCCGGTGACAGGGATATCATTTAGTGTTTGAATTTGTCAGGAGTACCGAAAGGATTAATCAGTCTGGGATGAGTTGGCGTGTCGGGCAGTCCTCCTTCTCATTCCTCATCATCCTTACCCTCCACACTTCACGCTTTACTTCATCCTCCACTAATCTCATCCTCCAACAATATCCTCTCAGTCCTTTGATTAGCTTCCCCCACACTACTGGCTTCCTCAGAGAACCAGCTGAGTTTAGTCCCTCCCTCCCTCCCTCCTCCCTCCATCCATCATCCTCCACCACCGTCCATCACCCATCACCCGTCCCGAGCCCAGCCCTGACATACGAGTACATCGACAAGCGATGACTTTAGGACCTTCATGTATGGGAATCATTTTCCAAAGCATTTTGTAGTTCAATAAGGTATCCTTCAGAATATCTCTCCTCTTCCCTCCTCCTCCCTCCTCCTCCCTCCTCCTCCTTCCTCCTCTCCGCCCCGCTCATATCCTCTCCCACCTTCTCTTTCTCCATTTTCTCTCTCTCTCTCTCTCTCTTCTCCCCTTTTCCCCTCTCACTCTCCTCTCTGCCTCGCCTCCTTACTGTCTACTCTCCTTTTTTTATTTCTACTCATCCCTCTCGTTATTTATTTCTTTATTTATTCATTCATTCATTCATTTAAATATTTATTGTATGTCAGTGGGATTGTAAACAGTTTTCCAGGAAATGAATAGATTATGTACAAGTATAAAGTAATTTTGTCAAGGTTAAGTTTATTAATTGACTATTGATTTGTTTATTTATTTAATTATGTGTTATTTTTTATGTGATTGTTTATTTATCTACTTTGGAAACTCGGACGACATTTGGTGTTGTGAATGTTGGTTTTGAAAAATTATCTAAGGCAACGATTAATTTTTTTTTTTTAATTTGTCAAAGTACATTTTTACCATCCTTTATAAACACTTTCCTTTACCGAGTGATAAGTAGGTTTCAAATAGTCTTGAAATTCTCCGCCATACTGCGGGATGAAATCACACCTTTCCTCGTACATTTCTTCCAACAACAGTGTGACGAACTCGATACGATTTACCCAAACAAAAGGTATACGATTGATGCAGATAACGCTCCACCCCACTACCTCTGTCCACTTTTACCACCTCTTCTCTTCCTTCTCCTTCTCGATTCGCATACTCCCCCATTCTCTCTCTCTCTCTCCCTCCCTCCCTCCCCCATCCCAGTCTATTTGCATCCCCCACTCCCCACTTGTGCACATTTTTGCTTCCACATAACCCCTTTCTCCATCGCCCCAATCGGAGAGTACTCCCTTGCGGGTTACGTTGCATACATATATTTTTTTCGTTTTATGGCCTACACACACACGCGCGCGCGCACACACACACACACACACACACACACACACACACACACACACACACACACACACACACACACACACACACACACACACACACACACACACACACATTATTGAGTTTGTAGTGCAGTGACAGTGTACACTCCTCCAATTTACCGGTACCAACCAGGTGAATTATATAAATATACATATTGAACAGAGGTTGGGATCTTCACCAGGATCAGTGATGCAGCGCCTGAAAGTCCCGGAACTTTTTCGCAATTGTGGTGGACAAGGTGACGGACAGATTGTACACACAGTGCCTGTGAACACGAGCAGAATGAATAAAAAAAAGTTAATAAGCCAAGACCTCGTAACTTGTTTGAAGTGCTACGTCTTTGGTACATTTTTTCCTCTCTCCTGTCCAACGTTATCTTGACCATCAAGATAAAGGAAGTGAGTGAGCCAGTGTGTACTACATGTTGCGACATGATATAAATTCCAGAGGTGTGGCAAATTGTCCCCAAATTTTACAACATTTAAATTTTTGTGTAATTTCACCATCTCGGGACAAACCGCAGGGGTCGGAGAGTAGCGTTGTTATGGCGCGCTGACCCGAGTCCAGCATATTTCATTGCTGACATTCCTGAAGGAGCTAAGACCCTGTGGGTGAGGTTGAGCCCCCGTCTTCATCCATGCCACACTGTATCTGCCATTGTGTGTGGTACCGTCCTTCACTTGCCCCGACTGGCCACTTCACCAATCACATCACTGAAACTACTGACACCCTGCGAGTGAGATATCTTGCTACACAGTTGGTTGTATGCGGAAAAATTAATCGGTTGGACATCGGTGATATTATACACCGGCCAAA
Source organism: Oratosquilla oratoria (assembly GCF_046742065.1). Classification (NCBI taxonomy): domain Eukaryota; kingdom Metazoa; phylum Arthropoda; class Malacostraca; order Stomatopoda; family Squillidae; genus Oratosquilla; species Oratosquilla oratoria. The sequence continues at coordinate 9,554,388 of NC_134802.1, read as the reverse complement.
TCTCACTCAAGTAGTGAATCTCCTTACCCACGAGTAAACAACCCTCGACCTTATCATCACTGATATTGCCCAATTGTACCCCTCATTGACGAACTGTGTATTGTTAGTGTTTCACTGTATCACTGTTAACTCAACAAACCTATTATTATTATTATCATTTATATATTTTACTATGATACGTAAACACACACACACACACACACACACACACACACACACACACACACACACACACACACACACACAGCGTATATGTATGCATATACCTCATCGTTATTTAGCAGTCCTTTCTTGCTTCTCTTGCACTTTTCTCTTGGTTGCTTCGTTATCAGTTTGATGATATCCACCCACCACAGTCACCCTACCCTCCGTGTTCTCTTTCCCCCTTCCCCCACTTCTACCTCTAATCCCTCCCGCCCCATCGTCCCTTTTACCGTTGACGATGTATCCATGACCCAGCCTTACTTGGTTTCCTCCTCTTCCTCGTCCTTCTTCTCTTTGTCCTCCTCTTCGTCTTCCTCCTCTAATTTATCCTCCTCCACCTCTTTATCCTCCTCCTGTTCATCCCCCCTCCTGTTCGTCCTCCTTTTTTTCTTCCACCATTACCATCATTACCATCATCAATCCTACCGCCATCACCATCATCACAGTCGTCACCATTATCAACGCCGCCACCATCACTATCATTACCACCCTTACTACCATCACCACCCCTACCACTGCCCCCATTACTGCCATAACTGTCACCACCGTCCCTACCACTATCACCTCTAACACCATCACTATCACGACCACCACCATCACTATCATCATCACTGCCCCTACCATCATTACTAATACTGTCACCATCACCACCCCTACCACTACCATTGCCATCACTCTCACCATCATCACCACCCTTACTACCACCACTTTTACCACCACCACTATCACCACCACCACCAGTGCCTCGTCTGCATCTAGTACGTTCAACCTCGTAATTGCTGCCTCCTTAAAGCTGCCTCAGCCAACCAACCCCGTCTCTGTTGTTGTGCTCTTTAGATACTCTATCTAACGCCAGACTATCACTGACCCATGAGAAGGATCCCACGCTGAAGGGGAATGTAAATATTCCCTACCCCACCGCTCCTCCGTCACCTCCCCGTCCTTTGCTCGTCTTCCATCCTTTCTTCTTTTCTATTCTTCCTCCATCTCCTATCTCCACCCACCTCACATCCTCTTTCCTTACACTCTTTTCATCTCCTACATATTCTGTCTCCTTCCTCCCCCACCGCCCACCGCATCTTCCATCATCCGTCCTTGTGTTCCAGTGTCCCTGTTCCAGGCACTGGTGTTTCGCGTGGGTAGGGGTGGCGGAGTGCCTGTTAAAGACTTACTGGGTTCCGCATGCGAAGTCTTTCTCCTGAAGCCTCTAAAGTTTCAAGGGAGTGACACCGAATTCGTTACCCCCTTCCCCTTCAGAGATTTGCTCAACTTCAACAGATGTACCCAGGGTAATACTGAAAAAAAGTTAAGGCAGTGGTTACCAGCCTTTCGATCGCAAACCCCTCATTTATGTAATACTATTTCCCAGACTCCTGGAGATCATATTAATATTGAATAAAATCGTCTGATATCTACTGACTGCTTCCATTTCTGGTCTTTCTACCCTCTGAAAACCTTTTGCAGACTCTTAGGGGCTACAGAAACCCAGGATGGGAACCACTGGTTTAGGGGTTGGATAACACAGGGACATGCTGGGAAGGATTAGCACTATGTTTACCTCTGGTCATACTCTTCTCACAGTCAAGGAAGATTTGAACTCGCAACCGGTAGAAATAGTGTATTTATGAGCCTCTGTTCAAGGTGTTCAGTGATGATGGAAGGGTTGGGTCAAGTGGGTAAAATTTATGGCTAGTCTGGGATTCATAGGTCTGGGTCGGTGTAAGGGAGATGTAGATCATTTAAGACGTGTGTGGGCTTATGTAGGTGAGATGTAATTGAATTTTGACACTTGTTTAATTTTTGGGTGGTGGTTTCGGGAGGCGAAATGTAGGTATATAATTATACCTTTGGAATTTTTGGATGGTGTCTAAGGAGGCGAAATGAAGAGATATTATTATACATGATATTTTGGGTGGGGCCAGGGGAACTTGGGTGTTGTGTCGCCACCTGCTGACGTTACCATGAGGTTCCAACTTACCATGACTGACGAAGCCTTTGGATCCTGTGTAGTGATCTCTGATGACGTCACTGCTGTCGTCAGACTTCTGCTGCGGCCTTCCGTGCAGCATGCAGATCTGATCTATTTTTGTAGTAGGGATGTTGGACACGTATCCTAGAACATGACAAGGCCTCCGATTCAAGAATTGTGTTTATTTTTTATCACATAAGAGATAGAACGCTTTGTTGTTCTGTGTGAAACTTACCACCACCCTAACCACTAGCCTAACCTAACCTAATCTAATCTAAATGGAGTACTGTTCTGGCTGATGCAAGGCTGATCTTGTAGTTCTTCGTTGTACCCTATCGGTAAGAAAGGGGTTAAGTCTACTTCGATTACATAATTTCTGTGAAAACAACTCAGCTCTCCTGTTGATTTTCTCCACCATACTTTTCTCTTGATGTCGCTTGGTGATTTTATTCAGCCTGAGATAGGTAATGGAGGCACCCTAACCACAGAATCTTCAGGAGTCAGATCAAGGCACGATGTCCCCCACCCGCCCCTGGCGAAATGGAGGTCAAAGTGGGTCACGGACAGATGATGCCGAAGTGGTGGTGGGAGGGAGGGAGGGAGAGGGGGAACGTTTATGCGATTGTGGAGTTGGTGATATCCCTGGACTGATGGTGGTTATTATGATGCTGGTTACGTTTGGTCTCTCAATGATGGTGGTGGTATGCAGATAGTGACGGTGGTGGTGGTGGTGGTGGTAATGGTGATGATAGCGGTGGTGCCTTCAGTTGCTGGCAGTGAGCCCAAGTTTTTGAGGGAATTTGGAAGAAGACACAGAGGCTTGGGAGGGTTGGGTTGCCTGTGACGTAGTTTTCATCAAGGTCAAAAGTCTCTTGACTTTTGGGCTTAGTTGTCGCCGCTGTCGTCGTCGAAGTCTTCGTCTCTGTCGTCGTCTTTGTCGTCTTCGGATAGTAAATGGTTATTCAGATTTATCGAAACTTCAGAAGATTTAGAGATGAGACAGACGGACAGACAAAGACAGATACCGTAGTTTCTCACTCCGTTCGGTACAATGACTCCATCAAATAGACCCAATTTCGTTCACCACCAGGTGACGTGACGTCACCGTAGCAAAGTGAGAAAACCATGAGTGGATTTTATGTTGAGAAAAGGAGGAGCTTATGTTGGATCTTGAAGGACAACTAGCAAGAGGTGTGGCCCCGAAAATGTGCCTCGTACGAAATTTGATCAGTTGAGATTTGGACACACACACACACACACACACACACACACACACACACACACACACACACACACACGCACGCACGCACACACACACACACACACACACAAATATATATATATATATATATATATATATATATATATATATATATATATATATATATATATATATATATATATACTTTGGGAATATATCTCCATTGAAAAACAAGTGCACTTCATTCTGTAGTAAAAGCAAAAAGGATGTTTAGGAAACAGTGTGGTAGCCCAAGTCATACACGTTGTAGCCAATCGAACACCGACACCTCGTCCAGTTGTCTTCCAGTTCAGTACATTCCTTGGGACTGGACCTACTCTATGTCCGAGTACTTGGATTCTGGCTGAATCGTAATTGGAAGAGCAGCATGTAGATATGGCGCAGGGAGAGAAGCGGCGCCGGTGTTCGGTTGGCTGCATAATGTACCGATTTGGGCTACTATATTTTTCATAGCATTGTTTTACATTTCGCTGTAGAATAAAGAGGATTTGTTTGTGGATTGGGGATATTTTCCCAAAGATTGTCGGTGAAGCTTGTATACATGCTGTACGTAAACATTAATGTTTGTGCATCTTAACACGACGGCATGACCATTCTTATGGGAAATATAAAGTGGTGATGAGGAGTAGGCTATACGTCAGGATATGCTAAGTAGTTGTGGCCGAAACAGTCACCTTTGCCGTATACCCTTTTGCAACTGTTGAGGTAGGTAACAAACAATCCCCAAATTTTAGTATCTGGTACAAAAAAAAAAAAATGTCTGCTATAGGAAGAGAACAAGAAGAAAGTATAGGAGGAGGAAGATGTGGAAGAGGAAGAGGAGATGAAGGAAGGGG
>NC_134802.1:9527618-9535118 GCF_046742065.1 Oratosquilla oratoria | reverse complement strand
TATTATATTTAGCATACTGAAATAATCTTAGCATCTTTGAACTATGTTGTATAGTATTTTTTAAACCTTTTTTATAATCATATCTTGTTTTCTTTGGGAAACGTAGCATACTGAATAAAATCCTATCATCTTTGACCTATGATATTTAATACTGTATTTTTTAACATTTTTATTATTCTATCATCAGACTTTCTTTAGGAAACGTATGCATACTGAATAAAATATTATCATCTTTGAGCTACGTTAATATTCATTATTCTTTTTATAATTGTCGTTAGGAAACGTAGCGTAGGCCTACGCATGATACTGAATAAAGTCCTGTCATCTTTGACCTACAAATACTTTTTTGTTGGTTAAATTAAAATCATTGTACTGTATAGTTTACATCTTATTAATTGCAAAACATTAAAAATACTAAGTGCAAGGCAAAATTAGGATTTTTTTTATTTATTACAAAACATTCTTTTCGTTTACGTACTGTACCGAAAATATTGTTATCGACAACAGACTAGGCTTAAACAAAGTTTACTGTTACATTTCATTAATTGCAAAACATAAAAATACATAATGCAAGGCAAAATTAGGAAAAAAATATTTAAAAAAATTCTTTTCGTTTACGTACTGTACCGAAAATATTGCAAAACATAAAAATACAAAATGCTGTACCGAACATATTATCGACAACAGACTAGGCATAAAAAAGTTTTACTGTTACATTTTATTAATTGCAAAACATATCAAAATATAAAATCCAAGGCAAAATTGAGATCCTCTCTTTGTCTTTTAAAATTATCGACACTAGAATGTGATAACTGAAGTTCACGTGCTATCACATTAACTTTCTTCCCTCCTTCATAATGTTTTATCACTTTCATTTTCGTGTCAAGATCCATAACCTTTCTTTGTTTCTTGGCAGGCTTGGAATTATCGAAAGATAATTTTCTTTTAGACATCTTCATGAGGGTTTGAAGCACAAAAAATTTAATGATATAATCCTTGTCATGAATGAAGTAAGAAATACCACATGCTCCTGAATGAGAGGGAATTTTAATATGTCATATGGACAGTGGTCACCTGACTGCATTACCACTGGGCAGTCAACAAATTGTTACCATCGTTGGTGAAGGCGGGTGACCTGCCCCGCAAAGTACTAGACGCTACCTGAGTCCTACCCTTGTCCCTTATTTTTATTGTATATAAGACATGCCATTTGCTCTACCTTTCTGTATTCCACTGAAGAGGATCACAGTCCGTGATCGAAATATATGGAATTAATTTTATTTCATTTCTTCTTATCCTTAAGTGGGTTTTTGTTGAATCTTTACGAATGTGTGTATATATATATGTGTATATGTATATATGTATATATATATGTATATATGTATATATATGTATATATGTATATATGTATATATATATGTGTGTATGTATATATGTATATATATATATGTATATATGTATATATATGTATATATATGTGTTTATATATGTATATGTGTATATATATGTATATGTATATATATATGTATATATGTATATATGTATATATATATGTATATATATATATATATATATTGATAGCGTATTTGGTAAGTTACTACGGCACTTGTCATGTGATTGCTGAGTTCGAGTTCTTGGCAGTACCGCATATCAATTTGGAGGAAGAATAAGCGAAGATGGGCTGGAACTTTTTATTGCTTATACGTTTCGACCGACTCGGTCTTCTTCAGTAAGCTGTCTACAAACAGTTGGACCACATATTTATACATCCGAGGATGGGAACAAGGACAGGTCACCCCGCCGGCTGTCTGGGGATTCCCTTTCCCGTATCAAGCATACGTTTCCCAATTGTATTTATAATTAATCTGCTTGTTGCCTCTGACAAACAAACAAAACCTTCCCTGTCATTGATGTTTTCATAATAATTAATGTAGGCAGCTTCAACAGTCTTCCTCATGTCTCTCCTTAATCCCGTGTGTAGAACCTCGACTCCATCCCAGTGGGGCAAATGTCCAGACCGGTCAGCATGTTGGACGAGTGAGTTAGAAGTCCTGTGTGACCTCAAGTCTCTTTTGTGCTCAGCTACGCGTTTCTCGACGCCTCGACCTGACTCACCGTAATATGAAGATGAGCAACTACCGCAAGGAATGCGATAGATGGTACTGAGGGCGTTTTGGGACAGTCCTTTTATATTCTTGGTCTTGACCATTTTTCCAATTTTGGAATTGGACGTCCTTGCTATTTTTATCCCACTCTTCCCAAGAAATCTGTCAATGCCTTCAGTTTTCTTAGAGTTAGGAACCGAAATATACTGTACCTTATTATCCTCGGACGACTGGACATTTGGTCTCATGAAAATGTTCCTAGCCACTCCTTTCAGCTTTTTAATCATTCCCCCTGGATATTTTAACTTCTTAAAGGCATTAGTTATGTAGGCTAATTCATCTTCTAAAAATTCCTCACTGCAAATCCTAAAAGCTCTGAGGAAGAAGCCTATGAGCACGCCGGTCTTCACTCGCTCGCTGTGTCCTGAGAAGTAGTGCACAAAGTCAACTTTGTTGGTAGGTTTTCGGTACACTGAGAATCTTACTCCTTCATCCCTCCTGTGCACCAACGTGTCAAGGAATGGTAACTTATGGTCGTCTTCCATCTCCACAGTGAATTGAATATCTTTATGGACTCTATTGAGTCTACCTAGCTTATGTCCAATGTCGATATTCTCCGGCACTATCACAATAACGTCGTCCACATACCTTAGCCACGTGGTGCCTCTACCCATGATCCTTCTATATTCGTCTTCCTCCAACGTTTCCATAAAAAGACAGGCTAGCACCGCAGAAAGAGGACTTCCCATGGCGAGACCTCTGTGTTGTTTATATTCCTTACCATTGAACGTAAATACACCGAATTTTACACATAGGGATATAAGTTTAACATAATCACTCCTGGGAACTGGTAATTCGTCATTACTAAGACTGTCTATGACTCTCTTGGCGGCAACTAACGCCTCCTCCACATCGACATTTGTGAATAAGGCCTTCACATCATAACTAGCTAACTTCTTACCATGGAAATCTAAATCGTTCAGCCTGCGGATGAGGTCAGAGGAATTCCTCAAATGAGCGTCACTTATAGATCCAAGGGTTCCCGAGAGTGGTTTGGCTAGACGCTTGGCCAACTTGTGCGGAGCACTCCCGATCCCTGAAGTTATGGGTCTCATAGGTATTCCTGTTTTATGAACTTTTGGGAGGCCGTGCATCAAGGGGGGTCTCGGGGCCTCTTCCAACAGGCCTAACAATTTCTTACCTTTGACAGATTTTCGTAGGATATTCCTGGCCTCGATCTTAAACTTCTCTGCTTCGTTGTCCGCGTTTCCATCCGGTTTTCTTTCGTAAGTGGTGTGATCGTTCAGTAGATCTAGCATCTTATCATGTGGAAGGAATACTACAGACAGCGTCGGATCGCAAGTTACACACTCCGTGGACGGTTTCTTATGGACTGCCTAGAAGAACAGGTTCTCCCGGAATCAGCCCCAAGACAACTGAGAAGTGACAAACATCCTTTTACTGAAAGTGCAAGAGTTTACCTAGAGGAAGCATGCAAAAATCTTGAGGATAAAGTGAACGAGTTGCACCATGATATAGATAGTCTCGCGTTACCCGGCTGGTTATCGCGTAAGTTAGCCAAGGAGTATACGGTTCAAAGTGTTAAGTTAAAGCGCGAACTAGCTCGTCTGTGTGAGGTCAGCGATTGGAACATAGTAGGACGTTTAGACCTGGTTCTAAACCTTTCAGACAGACGGTTATCCAGCACAGAAAAGCAAGTACTCTCACTAGGTTTAAAGTTTGACATCGGAGGTAACGGAAAAGGTTTCAATGAGTTCATAAACTGCAACTATAAGTGGAGGGATCGTGATGCGGATAAAGGTTTTACTCAAGGAGTGGTCGCTTGCTATAAAGCCTTAGCCCAATCTAACATTTGTGTCATTCCGAGGAGGTATAAGGAGGCGCTACACACACTAAGCCAGGACGATAGCATAATAATCTCTCAAGCTGATAAAGGTGGGGGTGTGATTGTTATGAATAAGAATGATTACTTAGATAAGATGCTAGATCTACTGAACGATCACACCACTTACGAAAGAAAACCGGATGGAAACGCGGACAACGAAGCAGAGAAGTTTAAGATCGAGGCCAGGAATATCCTACGAAAATCTGTCAAAGGTAAGAAATTGTTAGGCCTGTTGGAAGAGGCCCCGAGACCCCCCTTGATGCACGGCCTCCCAAAAGTTCATAAAACAGGAATGCCTATGAGACCCATAACTTCAGGGATCGGGAGTGCTCCGCACAAGTTGGCCAAGCGTCTAGCCAAACCACTCTCGGGAACCCTTGGATCTATAAGTGACGCTCATTTGAGGAATTCCTCTGACCTCATCCGCAGGCTGAACGATTTAGATTTCCATGGTAAGAAGTTAGCTAGTTATGATGTGAATGCCTTATTCACAAATGTCGACGTGGAGGAGGCGTTAGTTGCCGCCAAGAGAGTCATATACAGTCTTATTAATCACGAATTACCAGTTCCCAGGAGTGATTATGTTAAACTTATATCCCTATGTGTAAAATTCGGTGTATTTACGTTCAATGGTAAGGAATATAAACAACACAGAGGTCTCGCCATGGGAAGTCCTCTTTCTGCGGTGCTAGCCTGTCTTTTTATGGAAACGTTGGAGGAAGACGAATATAGAAGGATCATGGGTAGAGGCACCACGTGGCTAAGGTATGTGGACGACGTTATTGTGATAGTGCCGGAGAATATCGACATTGGACATAAGCTAGGTAGACTCAATAGAGTCCATAAAGATATTCAATTCACTGTGGAGATGGAAGACGACCATAAGTTACCATTCCTTGACACGTTGGTGCACAGGAGGGATGAAGGAGTAAGATTCTCAGTGTACCGAAAACCTACCAACAAAGATGACTTTGTGCACTACTTCTCAGGACACAGCGAGCGAGTGAAGACCGGCGTGCTCATAGGCTTCTTCCTCAGAGCTTTTAGGATTTGCAGTGAGGAATTTTTAGAAGATGAATTAGCCTACATAACTAATGCCTTTAAGAAGTTAAAATATCCAGGGGGAATGATTAAAAAGCTGAAAGGAGTGGCTAGGAACATTTTCATGAGACCAAATGTCCAGTCGTCCGAGGATAATAAGGTACAGTATATTTCGGTTCCTAACTCTAAAAAAACTGAAGGCATTGACAGATTTCTTGGGAAGAGTGGGATAAAAATAGCAAGGACGTCCAATTCCAAAATTGAAAATGGTCAAGACCAAGAATATAAAAGGACTGTCCCAAAACGCCCTCAGTACCATCTATCGCATTCCTTGCGGTAGTTGCTCATCTTCATATTACGGTGAGTCAGGTCGAGGCGTCGAGAAACGCGTAGCTGAGCACAAAAGAGACTTGAGGTCACACAGGACTTCTAACTCACTCGTCCAACATGCTGACCGGTCTGGACATTTGCCCCACTGGGATGGAGTCGAGGTTCTACACACGGGATTAAGGAGAGACATGAGGAAGACTGTTGAAGCTGCCTACATTAATTATTATGAAAACATCAATGACAGGGAAGGTTTTGTTTGTTTGTCAGAGGCAACAAGTAGATTAATTATAAATACAATTGGGAAACGTATGCTTGATACGGGAAAGGGAATCCCCAGACAGCCGGCGGGGTGACCTGTCCTTGTTCCCATCCTCGGATGTATAAATATGTGGTCCAACTGTTTGTAGACAGCTTACTGAAGAAGACCGAGTCGGTCGAAACGTATAAGCAATAAAAAGTTCCAGCCCATCTTCGCTTATTCTTCCTCCACCCAGTCTCTCATATATATATATATATATATATATATATATATATATATATATTGTGTTTGTGGGGGGGGGTGCATTCGTATTTGACAGCACAGCTGGGGCATTCCCCTCGTTAGTTGCGGCTCCTTCGTAGGAGAGGTCTCCTAAACAGGTGTTCCTACTGTATGACTCATTTCACACGTATCGACTTTTAGCCGGGCGTCGTCCACGACACGACGTCGTCTTCTCAAATATGTGCGTCTACGGACACTTTCACACTTTGTCGTGTCGTGATATGTGACAAAATGTGATTGCCATTTGCCCGCGTGAGGCATCTCTGTGAGAAAGTTGGTTTTGACGTCAAAGAAGAATGATAGTGCCTGCTGTCCTCTTTTGACCTCCGTTGTCAAGATATCCCTCATTTCTGTTATTGTCTTTCTTTCGAGCTCTATCACTAGGGCGTCATGGTATGGTATCCTAGTATGTATAGTGCTGCTGGTTATCAAGAACGTCATAAAAATTCCTCTTCTTTTTCTTCTTCCCGTTTTTCTTCTTGTTCTTTTCTTCTTGTTCTTTTATTCGTCTTCGTCTTCTTTTCTTCTTCTTTTTTCTTCTTTTTTCTTTTTTCTTTTTCATATTGTTTTCGTTTCTTTTTTCTTTTTTCTTATTTTACTTTTCTTCGTCTTTTTCTTTTCTTTTTTCTTGTCTTCTTTTATTCCTTTTTCTCTTTCTTAATTTTCTTTTTTCCTCTTCATTTTTTTTATTTTCCCTATCTTGCTTCTTGTGTTTTTCTTTTTAGTTTTGCTTTTCATTTTTTTTCTTTTTTTTCTACTTTTTCTTCTTTTTCATTGTTTTTCTTTTTCTTTTTCTTTTCTTTTTTCTTATTCCTTCTTTTCTTTTTCTTTTCTTCGTCCTGCGTTTTTTTTTCATTTTCTTCGATTTTGTTTTGTTTTATTTCTTTTTCTTTTTCTTTTTTCTTCTTATTTTTCTTTTCGTTTTCTTCTATCGTCATCGGTATAATGCTATAATACTACACTGAATCTTTATCCACAATACAAAAGATCATCCTCGGCTGTAGACATGATTGTGTTTGAACCGGATTGGATTTGTCCCTCGAGAAAGAAAAGATTCGAGTACGTGGGCTAGCTCTCGAGTAGTGCCAAGTGTCACTCCTAGTTCTGCTTCTTCTTCGAACCGACACCCAATCTCCAAGTCATCCTCGTCGTCGTCGTCGTCATCATCTTTGGCTGTGGTGGCTTCACTTTGGCTTTAGGATACCTATAGATGATAGAGTTCAAACACTTCTCACACACAACTTTGAACTGAGTAGCGTACTTTGTAGACTGTTCTAACTGATATGAGCCCTTTTTCCTTATTTTCACGGGTGGCCTTTGGTATTTTAGACTAGTGCAGGTTTTGTTGCTTGACCTTGTTGTCAAGGTTGGAGGACAGTCACTTTTTGTGGTTGAAGAAACCACATGTTCTCTTGGCCTTGGAGTAAGAACACTGTGTGTGTGTGTGTGTGTGTGTGTGTGTGTGTCTGTCTGTCTGTCTGTCTGTCACAGACAGTTATTACCCTCTCGAAGAAGAGCTCAAAGCTCATATGTTTACCATTGTATGGGTAATGTTTTGACCTCACACACACACACAC
>NC_134802.1:9507618-9522618 GCF_046742065.1 Oratosquilla oratoria | reverse complement strand
AAATCATCTTGGTGATATTGCTGTTTAAAACCTATTGTTACAACTTGTTTGTACACATTTTGTAAGAGGTGAAATAGGCAACAGGTAACATCTGAACTAGGGAATATATCTAATAAACTATTGATGGCCGCTTTTTCAAAATCCATCATCACAGTGGCAGGTTCAACATTATGCAAGAGTTCTTTTATAGTAGTAAATAGTCTATTGTAAGTATCTTGTGTCTTATTTGGCAGCAAGGCGAACATTCTCGGAACACTAATGTCGTTGTCTTGAATATGTAAAGTGTACAGTTGATAATAAATAATAAATAATTTTTGGCTCTTATGATGTCACCAATTCCAGAGTCAGTTGCAAATATTAAAATTCTTTCAGTATCATGTTCGCCACTGTCAAACTATAGCCACTTCAGGCCATTATCAAGGTAACAATACTGATCAGGAATCAAATAACCATGCCGTACCTGAGGTATTGGTGGTACATTATCTTGTACTTGTCTCCAACGCCTGATACTACGACTCAATGATGATACTGAAGGTAATTCTGAAATAGCACATACATTCAGATTTTGGGTTTCTTTACATATTATAGTCCGAGGAGCATCTTGTGTAGATCCAGACATTATTTTCATTTGATGATGTGCTACTTTTGATTCCACTCTTGCTGCTATTGCTGCTATTATGCTCACCTAGTCACGATTTTGTTGTCACCATCACCAACATATGTGTGCACGCGGGCTTTACACAACCTATTTTCGCACTGCCAATACTGCTTGGAACCATCCTTATTATTTTTGTGTTTATCATATATATAGTTTAGATCATCTACTAATTTCTTTCCATTTTTAGTTGAAGCAATTAGACGAGGCATGGGTGATACAATAAAAATATATATATTTATCCGCAAATACAGCAGCCGTAGTTGATAGCCAAGCGTTAGTAATAGACTGAGAGATGCAGCAACCGTAGTTGATAGCCGAGAGTTAGTAGTAAGCTGAGAGTGATATATACATTATTTAAACAACCGAATACAAGAACAGTATGGCAATTATTTAAACAACAAATTACAAGAACAGTATGGCGATTATTTAAACAACCGATTACAAGAATAGTATGGTAGTTATTTAAACAACCAATTACAAGAACAGTGTGGCACTTAAAATAAACTCCAATATCTTCGCGCACACATATATATATATGTCTAGTGGTATCGAAATGCCCGGTAGTGAAAAATCCTAGTCACAAAATGTCCGGTAGCGAAATGCCCGGTATCCAAATGTCCGGTATCAAAATGTCCAGTATCAAACTGTCCGGTCACCAACTCTCCCCCTTTATCTCTCGCTATGTCTCTCGCTATGTCTCTCGTTCTCTCCTCTCTCCCCTGTCTCCTCTCTCTCCCCTGTCTCCTCTCTCTCCTCCCTCTCCTCTCCTCTCCTCTCTCTCTTTTCCTCTCTCTCCTCTCTCCTCTCCTCTCTCTTCTCTCCCCCCTCTTCACCCTCTTCCCCCCCCTCTCTCTCTCTCTCTCTCTCTCTCTCTCTCTCTCTCTCTCTCTCTCTCTCTCTCTCTCTCTCTCTCTCTCTCTCTCTCTCTCTCTTTCTCTTCCTCCCTCCCTACCTCCCTCCCTCACCCTGTAAGAGGTTGGTAGACAAGTGAGTAGAAAGAGGGGTATATGACGAGTGTTATATTTTTATAGTTTATATAGTTATATAATACCTGAAGGCGAGAAGGCACAAGCTCGCTCTCAGCCTTATGTTTATAAACAGCACCCGGGGGCCAGAGTTCATTGCTTATATATAGTGTTGTGCTGACTTGTAACCTAAGTGGGTTATGCAGAGATTTCAGATAGCTTTAGTAAACAATATTGCATTTAGACTCCCAACTCCCTTTCCACCCCTGTTCTCCTCCTCACCTCATTTCTCACTCTATCTACACTGCGTAGAAGACAAAGGTTTGGACGCATTAACCTGCACTCTCTATAAAGACGACGAATGCGGGGTGATCTAATAGGTGTATTCAAATGGGTCAAGGGCTTTAACAAGGGTGATGCAGGCAAGATCATCATATTAAGACAGTACGGTAGGACTCATAGTAATGGATTTACAATGGACAATATTAGATTTGACAGGGTAAAGGCAAGAATTGTCTCAACAGAGTGGTTAACAAATGGAATAGACTTAGTAACCATGTAGTGAGCGCTGAAACTATTGTGTTGTTTTAAGTGAAGATTAGGTGGCTTTATGGATAAGGGCGACAGGTGGTAAGAGACATGGAACGGCCTAATGTAGGCTTTATGGTCTCTTGCAGTCTCCTTCATTCTAATGTTTTTATGACTTTGTTACTGGATGTTTTACATTCTAAGGTCGTCACCGTTCCCCAACGGGTTTGACCTTCCAGGAGGACACCGGTATCTGGTGGTGGTCACGGTTGTCCGGTCTTGAACCTCTTTATTACCATGGCGTCCTTTTTTATTCGAAATTGATCCCAAACGATTTTATTGTGTTTTTTGAGGGACGTCCACGGTTTGAAGTGGGGTCACGGTCATGTGAATCTCATTTCAGAGCGGGGTCTGCCCCTCGGTTATCAAATAGAATTATTTGGGTATTGCCCTCAACCGTGTTTGATGTATGGTACTGTGTTGAATATTTTTTTTATAATGGGAAGGGAAGTGGGGAGAAGACGCGAGGGTGGGGTAGGGGGCTATTAGTGTTGGAGGCCTTGTTCATCTGCAGTGCGGGAGAATTGAACGATAGACCGGAATAGAAAGCGTAGCGAGTTGAGAAATGAAGAGGGGGAGGAAAGGAAGGGCGAAGGAGGTACCGGAGGGAATATGGAGGTGGAAGAGACATAGGAGGAAGAGGAGGAGGAGGAGGAGGAGGAATAGTGGTCTGTATGGGAATGTGGTTGGTAGTCCCGAGGGAAAGATGTAGATGAAATGGTTACACAAACGTGATGATGACGAAACATAGACGAGGGTTGATGGTAGGCTAGGCCGGGGATGGAGACGAGTTGTTAGTGTGGAGTGGGGAAGGGGGGCACGGGAAGACAGTTGTGGAGGTGATATATTTCAGCACTGAAAGAGGTAACAAATAGAAATCGCCAGATGGCAGCCAAAATTATTGAATGGTAACAGAGAGAGTTTCTTCAGAATCAAATTTCCTGGCTGTGGTGGTGGTGGGGGTAAATAAAGACTAATATAATAACAATTTTATTTTCTAAATTGAGAAAAAGATTAACCTTGCTACTGCTAAGGCTTCCCTTTAACTCTCGGATCATGGGAACTCCTGCTCTTCTCATGTGAATCAAATCACTTGGCGAAACGGGTAAAGAACCTAACGATACAAGCCCCTTTTGTTCCGCATAGTGAAAGCACAACAAGAGTTGACAACAAGAGTCAGGTGTTCGATGACTGATAAAGCCTTGATGAAAAGAAGACCACTTCGTCAGGAAGAAGAGGAGGAGGAGGAGAAAGAGGAAGAAGAGGAGAAGGAAGATGAGGAGGAGGAGGAAGATGTAAACATGGAGGTTGTGCGGCAGGTTTCATGAATCGATTGACGTGGCATCGGGTACGTAATTGATTTTGCTTTGGCTAACTGAGCTAAGACGGTTTTATTCAGCGTGTGAGTAAACCTGTATATATATTTTTTCCGTGGGTGGGTGAGGGAGAAGAGAAAGAAAGACGTTAGATGATTTAATTCAGGTGAAGGGCAGCCCCAGTATGAAAACGTTGAAGATATGTAACATAACACCTTTCTTTCCCTTTCTTTCATCTCTCTTCCCCTCCCTTCACCTCCCCTTCTCATCCCCTTTCCACCCCCTTCCCCTCCGTATCCTTATAACTCACCCGCCTCAGCCCTTCCCTCTCCCTTTCCTTTCCCTATATTAGCCCTTCCTTATCCCTTCACTTCCCTTTTCCCTACCCCTCGTTTCACCCTCATTTCATATTCTTTTCCCCTCCCTGTCTCCTCACTTTCCCTTTCTCCATTCCTCTCACATTCTCCTTTCTTTTCCCTTTCCTTTCCCCTTTCCTTTCCCCTTTTTCTTCTCCGTTCATCTCCTTTCCACTTTCTTTTCCTCATCTCCCTTCCCTTCTCCTCAACTTCCCCTCCTCTTCTCATTCCTTTCCCCTTTCCTTTCTCCTCCCCTCATCTCCTCTGCACTCCCTTCCTCCTCCCTTTTGCTTCCTTTTACTCTATTCCCCTTCCTTTTATTCCATATCCCCCCTCTCCGCCCTCTCTCCTGCATTCCCTCCTCTTCCACCAGCGCAAGATCGATTCCGTAAGAGTAGTTTCAATAAGTTAGTGGCGAGTCGGAGGAGTGGCGATGTAGTGGACGGAGGATTCGCCTGGAGACTTGGTGAAGGTCACAAGGTCGAAGTCGCACTGTTCTGCAGGGAATTTGGCGCTGACCACAGGCGGACGAGTGTCTGCGTGGAGAGTCAACTTACCGAAGGAAGTTTTTGACCTTGATGACGCAACCCTGTTTAATCTTTTCGCGAGTGGGTTGACGTCTCCCTGGGTGTCACTCAGCAAGCTCTTTTATTCAGTGTAGAGAATATAAAGTCTCATGTGATTTGAGAGTGGTACACTATTTCTGTATAGACGCCTTGAGGCCAAGGTGGAGCTGGAGAATGTTTTGACCTCGGAATTGAGGAAAAAATATACTTTGGGACATCAGTGTGATGGTGCTGCTTGGGCACAGGCGAATTCATTCGGCTGGGATACGGACTCCCTCCCAGAGAATGAGTTTTGTTAACAGGCAACGCGGAGGTTTGTCTGGCAGCTGTGTAAACAGTGTGACGGGGGTGGCCTAGCACGCTCCATTGATTGGGCCTGTGCCTGTGGCCCGCCGCACGCTGTATACAGGCAGGCACCAAGCTGCTCGGCTTACCCGTCTTCACTCCCTGTGCCATGCTTACCTTACTCGTCCACGTCCTTATATGGGCACGTCTTCCTTTTGCCGAAGTCTGCATTCAAGCACCTTCATGTAGGGGTTTAAGTGCTTGACTGAGTCTCTATGGAAAGACCTCCTTCTACCTAAGTCTGCATACAAGAACCTTCATGTAGGTCACTGTTTCCCAACCTTTTTTTCAGACGACCCCAATAGGATCCTCATGATATGACCGTGACCCCACTAATCTATTTGTATGTATTGATATATATGACTAGTTGTTGACTGTAAAAAATAGGGGACAAGTATAATAAATATATATGTAAGAAAGGTAATGTAAGATTATAAAAGACAAAGTTAACATTATTGAATTTTATTATGAGTGCTTGATATTAATCAAAACAACCAATTTTTGAATGATATGATGTCAAATTCCACAAAGAGACTAAAAGTGGAATTTTTTTCTATGTAATAATCAAGTGATTTCAATGGGAGCCTTGTGCCTGTATCATGCTGATAAGTTTCTCTATTCGTGGTTCAGTCCTGGAAAGTGCCACTCTCAAATCATGTTCCGGTTGCAATCGATTTCTGCGTTTTGTTTTGATGGCTGTCAGTGCTGCAAATCCTGATTCACACGTATAGGTTGTAGCAAAAGGCAACAGCATTTTCACAGCCTCACATCCAAGCATTGGTTTCTCTTTCTTCGCAGCAGTCCAGAACACACCTAGTGTTTGGCGCTGAAAGTTGAAATAAAGAGTTTCGTCATGCTGCACCTCGATGAGTTCCTCTTGCAGATTTTGGATAGAAGACTCTTCTGAAAGGTCCTCTGCGTGGACATCGAATGGTCTGCGCACCCTTTTGTACTTCTCGTCCATCTCTACATCCGGAACATACCTGTCAAACTCTTCACTCAATTTCTCAAGGTGCCCAACAATGACATTTTGTACGTCCACAGGTGAGGCGTCCTCTTCATCTTCCAGAAAAAGGTTCAATAGTGGAAAGGACGCAGTTTCCCCCCGTTCGATCTTTCCCTTCCACAACCTCATCTTTGCCTTGAAAGCCTTGAGTTTTTCTGACACAGAGATAAGAGTTTCATCTTTTCCTTGCATGGTCATATTCAGCAAATTCATCTCTAAATATATATTTGACAGATATGCCAGTTTAAGCAACCATCCTGGTTCTGAAGGCTTTAATGCCTATGCATGTTTCTTCTCGTTCAAGAAGATTTCAACTTCTGCACGCATATCAAGCACCCTCTGGTGTATTTTCCCTCGGGACAGCCACCTGACAGATGAGTAGTAAAGCATCTGACTGCATATCAGAGCACATCTGACTGAATAGCCTTGAATTCAGAGTTCATGATTTAATAGAATTCACTATTTGAATCACATCTTCCATAGCAGTGTTAAGCTCAATTGACATTTTTCGAGAGGCAAGGTTTTCCCGGTGGAGCAGACAATGGGTCATTATCACTGTGGGATTGACCTGTTTTACCCCATCAGTGAAACCCTGGCGTGCCTCTAGCATTGCTGGTGCTCCATCAGAGCACACACTGAAGCACTGATCCCATCTAAGCCCTTCTTTGATGTAACTGGCAACCAATTCGAACAGGTCTTCACCCGTTGCTGTCTCCATTCGTTTACAGAACAGGAAGTCCTCTTCAATGTCACTCTTTCATTGGTACTGCACATATACCAAAAACTGAGCATTGTCACTGACGTCGGTTGATTCATCTCACTGTAAGCTGAATTTCCCGCTCTCCTTGATGGGAGCCACTACCTGTTCTTTTATGTCTCCCGACGCCTCTTTGATTCGTTGGTTGATTGTATTATCCGACAGTAGAATAGTTTCATTTTTTCTCATTCCATTATCTCCCATAATGGTGCGAACCATATCAAGGGCTGCTGGCTTTACCAACTTTTCTCCAGTTGTGTGGGGCTGCATGCACTTAGCAATTATTTTTGCAACAAGATGGGATGCAATTGTTGCTTGTTGAACAGGACACACTACTGTGTGCATAGGGTTGTCTAACCGCTGACTCTTCAGTTGTTCTTCTTTCCTCTTGAAATACTCACGATTTTTCCCAGCCAGAGTTGGGATGTTTTCCCTGGAAATGGCGCTTAAGCTTATTTTCTTTAAGTGACGACTCGTGGCTTAGCACTTCCCCACATACAGCACATCATTGAAGAATCTGAAATAAAATTTATAATTTATCAATTATAAATCAAACAAAAGATGTTTGGTAAAGTGTGCCAAAGAGAAAGGGAGGCATAAAAAAAAAAAAAAAAAAAATCCTTGTAGCTGAAAGAGCAGTCTTCATTTTTATGCCTACTTCTATTGATAATCATGATGTTTTTGTTCTCAACCGAGAAAACGTATTTTAATAACTATAAACTTCAGTAATATACATAAGGTACTAAACACAAATGATAGATTCTGTATTTATAATGAGATTGTAACTCCCCAAATGAAAAGTCACCAGAATTCCAATGAAAATGCGATCAAAATTGATTCTTTGATAAATTTTTGTAACATTTCACGAAAAAACTGTAGCTTTTTTTTTTAAGAAACATATGTTATATACATGTCAGATTGGTTGGTTATGTTTACTGCATACAACACAAATGCTCAAGTGCAGGGTGAATTGATGCAATAATTGAATAAGTACAAGGAATACTCACAGAAAGATACCAGCACAACGATATGCACTCACAACAGAACAAGACTGTTAACAGGTGAATGAATAATGAAATGAAACCAGTTGAAAGATTCCTGTTGATGCAAGTGCGTGGTTTACAGCAAATTAATATCTCGTCATTTGTTCATTTCGAATGAAGTTGTCTTCATATTTGTATGTCCGTGCGCAAGATAGTGTCGTTGGTATGAATGAGTAACATATCCGAAGCGCTTTTACAAGACGCCTAAATTTGACGGCACTGCATGCACCGGTGTACATATGTACACGTCTG
This sequence comes from Oratosquilla oratoria, assembly GCF_046742065.1. Taxonomy (NCBI): domain Eukaryota; kingdom Metazoa; phylum Arthropoda; class Malacostraca; order Stomatopoda; family Squillidae; genus Oratosquilla; species Oratosquilla oratoria. The sequence goes on along the minus strand of NC_134802.1, from coordinate 9,514,766 downwards.
ACACCATATGATGGCACGCGCAACTTGTATCTGTGTATTTCTCTGCGTTGCTTATGGGTTTTTATCGCATGTACATGGTTACTGTATTGAATTCATATAATTTTGCAACAAAAAAATTAGCATACAAGATGTCTTGGGGACCCCATGGTTGGGAAATCGTGATGGCTTACGTACTTGGATGAGTGTTATGCAAACGCCTTCTTACGACTAGGGAACGCTTCTGAAGCTAAATATAGTCGCCCTAGTATGAAATCTTCTGTCAAATAATACTGCCTGGCATGGAATAGTCTAGACACCGATTTGAAAGTTTTACCTAGCTGGAACACTCACGATATGAAATGTAATCGTCTGACAAATAAATTAATAAATAAACTAATAAAATGATATAAAGAGAATTAAATCCGTATCGGGTTTGTTGCCTTCAGCCTAAGACAACATATAAATGGATATCTCACCGAATTATTTTTCTGCTTTTTCTGAAGTGTTGTTTATCTATGATTAGTTTCTAAACCTCTTAAAGGTGGTGACGAACTTGATTGATTTTGATTCCGCTGCTAAGGACATGACCTGAATTATGTAGCGTGTTTGTTTGTTTGTTTGTTTGTTTTTTGGGGGGAGGGAGTGAATACTGCAGGCCTGAAGAAGAACTCAACTGATCGAGACCCCGTTCAGATTCGAAGTGATAATATCCTCAGGTACATAGAATTGCTCCTCCTCCATTCGTGGGAGGAGGAGCGAATTAGTCGTCTTCATATTTAAGGGATTTAAGGGATTTGCTGTGCAGAATTAAAACCTCAAGGGTGTGTGAGCACGACCCTGTTCTCGTTATTGTGACTCCTATAGCACTCCCTAATCTTTCCCATTGCTATGGGATCCTTAGCTGTGCCCCCTTGTCGGGGGACCCCTTGTCAGCTTCCTCTCCCTTCTCCGCGCTCTCGGGCTCCCACGAGAGCCACCAGACCCTTCCCGCCAGCTCCTCCCGCCACAATGGCAATAAAGAGAGAAAGGGAATATTAATTAAATAGCATTCGGTGATTTATTCGCTTTTATATTTCCTCGCCCCTTTTCTCTGCCCTCGTTTCACTTACCCACAGTATCGCCTCTTCTTTCGTTCTTGTGTATCCCCAACCTCCCCTTTTACTTCCTATCTCTCCACTTGCCACTCACCCCTGCCTGGCCACATATCCCCCTTCTTTAGCCTACCAGGCTAGTTTCATTTTCCTCTCTCCCTCCCTCCCCCCCACTCCGTCCCTAACAGTGTACCCTTTCTTCCCACTTCTGTTTTTTCTCATTACTTACTTTGCCTCCGAATTTCCACGTCTTCATCAAACTTTCTCTTCTTCCTTTTCTATCCCCTCCCTCTTAATCTTCTTTCATTTTTCCTTTCGTAAGTTCTCTGCCTACAGTTCCTCCTCTGGGTCCTTTTGTCTACTGTTATCTCTTTTCCCTTCCGGTACACTGCATTCCCATGACTCTTCCTCTTCTTTTCCCCTCTTCTTCTTCCTTTTCTCTCTCCGCTTCCACTCCCAACCCAACCTACCTCACTCCACATTCTCTCTCTCTCTCTCTCTCTCTCTCTCTCTCTCTCTCTCTCTCTCTCTCTCTCTCTCTCTCCTTCTCTCTCCTTCTCTCTCTCCTTCTCTCTCTCCTTCTCTCTCTCTCCTTCTCTCTCTCTCTCTCTCTCTCTCTCTCTCTCCCTCCCTCCCTCCCTCCCTCCCTCCCTCCCTCCCTCCCTCCCTCCCTCCCTCTCTCATTCTCTCTCTCCCTCCCTCATTCTCTCTCTCCCTCTCTCTCCCTCTCCCCCCCCTCTCTCTCTCTCTTTCTCTCTCTCTCCTCTCTCTCTCTCTCTCTCTCTCTCTCTCTCTATATATATATATATATATATATATATATATATATATATCGCCTTCTCTCTCTCTCTCTCTCTCTCTCTCTCTCTCTCTCTCTCTCTCTCTCTCTCTCTCTCTCTCTCTCTCTCTCTCTCTCTCTCCCCTCTCTCGCTCTCTCCTCCTTTTCCCCTTCTTCGTCTCTCCCTCTCTCTCTTACCTTTCCCCCACCTGTCCTGTCCCCATTTCCTCACTCCACCCTCCGCTTCCTCCTCCTCCTTTTCCCTTCCCCCTCCCTTTTTCTTTCACTTTCCCTCTTCTTTTCCCTCTCAGCCCTCCCTTTCCTTTCCTTTTTTTCTTACCCCTTTACCCTTACCCCTGCCTTTGACCCTCCCACTTTCCGCATCCCCTCCTCCGTTCCTCCCCCATGGACCATTACCCCCTCCCCCTTCCCCCTCCCCCCCCCCGTATGCCAGATGAAGCGAAAGGGGCACATCCACGTAATAGTAATGACGTTACGGCTGACGGTTCCTCCACCGCCCTGATAGTTTTGCCGTTACGCACAATAAAGTTGGCGCCAGATCTAGGGGAAAATAACGAGCTACTCAAGTTGGTTCATTATCTCTATCTATCTCTCTCTGCCTCATCATCGTATTAAACTGAGTAAGATCGTCAAAGCTTGAAAGAAATAGTCTGTGTGCCCTTGGAGTCCAGATATATTTCTTGGTATTTCAAGCCAAACGATATTAACCCCACCGACACTGATAAGGGAAAGGTTAATCGAAACTGGTTATATCCTCTTATCTCCTGGACGTGAATAAAATAGGCTTCCAGTAGCCAGAATAAAAAGAATGGTGATGCTCGGGACTGAGTGATATCAGGATTCGTAGTAAAGGATTTGAATTGGACAAATGTAGGTTTAAGGGAGCATCGCCAGCGATCATTCGAAAAATTCGGGTACATGAGAGAATTTTAGGTAATCATTTCAAAAGAATATCTATGATGGTGGCAACACTCATACAAATTTATACAACTGTATTTCGTTTTTATATTTTACACAACATAAAGTAGATAAAATATTGGCAACCTCTGGCAACCCAATTGAATAGAAAAACATTCTGTATATTGAAATAGCGTCAACATTTCTATAGCTGTTTTTTTTTTTTTTTTTTTTTTTTTTCTACAGAATTGTGTAGCATACCCCACAAAGACAGTGGACATGGCACCAGTATTCTTGAAAAGGTCAAAGTAAGGTGACGTCGCTCCTGGAGCGTCTCACCGTACGCAACATTTTTGATTCCTCGCCCTGTATTGTTGTTGTGATCATGGAAAAATGAGCAAGAAACAAGAGAGTAAAGCGGCAGAATATAGAGAGGGCTCGTGAGTGCCTGAAATAGAAACAAGAAGGAAAAAGAAAGAGGTGAAAAGAAGCACAGCTGCACCCAGCACTCCGCAAGCATCTACTAGCCACGCCCACCTTACACCTCCACCCACGCCACACCACTCACCCTCACCTCACACCTCATCAGCAAAGAAGAGGAATTTGGAGATTTGCTATACATCGCAACCATCAAACAAATGGTCGCGAAAATTGGAATCCCCCGACCTGTAAAGTTTATGTTTTTATTCTTTCTGTTGTAATATCTTCGGTTGTTCTCTATGGGGTATTTGGGGTTTAACCAACGTGTTCGACAATCAAATACCCCGTTCACACGTTCGACGAACCGATAGACCGTGTAAACCCCCTCTCATACCAACCTGAATGATGTGGATGGATTTTTCATTGAGTAATTAGAGCTTCACTAGAGTTCACTATATCTTCACTAAATATTCACTATGCCTTATATATACATGGGAGGAACACAATACCCTGAGGAATTATACACTAAGTTCATTAGATACATATTTGAAAATTTTATTTCACCTACTCTATAAAGCGATGAGACACTCCCAAAAAAGGAAATGGGCAAGAACTGGTTTAACAACAGAGTGGTTAGTACACGGGATAGACTTAGTAAGCATGTGAAATACTTGGTTGTTTTAAGAGACGAGTTGATTTTATGAAGAGGGGTAACAGGTGGTAAGGGACATGGAACTGCCTAATGTATGCGTGGCATGGTACCAGTAGGAACCTTGGAGAGAAAAAAAGGGTGTTTAATGAAGAATTTATTTTTATTGATGTGAAAGAATGACATAATTCTTAATCGTGTGTGTGTGTGTGTGTGTGTGTGTGTGTGTGTGTATGTGTGTGTGTATGTGTGTGTGTGTGTGTGTGTGTGTGTGTGTGGTCGTGGAAGACATGTTGGTCTCGTGATCGACAGCTATTATCCTCACGGATAAGGTTTCAGATTTTATATGTAAGTCGATTTGTGGGTAATGGTGTGACGTTACACACACACACACACACCCAATGGCGCAGTGGTAGCGATCGTGGCCGCCACTATGGCGGTCCGGGTTCGAATCTATGCCAGGTCTGAAATAATTTCAGTATCGCTACGCTGGGAGTCGTTACTCCAACTCTCGTTGACGGGAAGTTGGGGATATGTGCACGTGTAAGGTCACAGGATTGCCCATAGATCGGTCATATATTAGCTCTGAGCTCTCTTCCGGGAGGAAGTAGCTGTCGATCAACACGTGATCCAAGACCATGGTGAATCACACACACGCACTCCACACGCACGGAGTGCCGGCTCGCAATACAGCAATGCTGAAATGTTCGGCTTTGGGCGAGACTCAACCTCGGATGGCTGAATTAGCCGTCGAATGCGGTACTAACATACCATCGAGTCGTGTGTGTGTGTGTGTGTGTGTGCATTCACCTTGGTATTTGGATCACGTGTTGTACTCGTGATCGACAGCTATGTGTGTGTGTGTGCGAGCGTGTGTGTGCGCGTTCGCGCGCGCGCTTGGCACCTATCCACGGGCCAATCAATAAGGCATTGTCCCAGTGTACTGTGTAATGTCCTCAGAGGGAATCCGGCGGTACTGCTCTTGGTGAGGATTAATTTTTTAATTATGTTTATTCAGGTAGAAATGTACATATTTGTGTGTGTGTGTGGGCGTGTTTATATGCGTACATTCATGTACGTGTGTGTGTATTTACCTACTTGTATTATACAAAAAAGTGGTAAAGTGGTATCCTGTCTCCTACTCTCCAATTGATCAAATCTAGCTTCAAATTCATGTATGGTTCCTAATGGACTATATCTCCTTACTCTCCAATTATCATAATTAGATTTGAATTCATGTATTATTCCAACTTGGGCTGTATCACCTAAGCTGCTAGGCATGTGTGCGTGCGCGCGGGTTTGACCGTTTGCTTATTAGTATGGGGAACAGTTTGAATAATGTGTATTTGTGTTAGTTACTGCATTTTCACATTAATAAGGTATTGCTTTGATGTTTTATTCTTATACTAGGCAAATTACCCGCGCGTTGCTGCGGGCAAATGATGATAATTTTAATTTTGATAGAATTTGTGGAGAAAAGTTACACATATCAATATAACTCAATGGAAAAGGTAACAGAAATAAAATGTTAAGTAAGAAAAAAAAATCAATTTGAGGAGGGAGACGCCTTTTGGAAATAAAATGTATTCGGCCGTAAGACAAGAATGAAACCAACCTTTCTTTATCTTTGAACTCGCCCGCGAAAAAGTAAAATAAAAATAACCGATATTTAAACATTTGGTAAAATTATACAATCATTTTACATTTACATGCTTTCTCATTACAAAGGGTATCATAGTTTGTGGCAACATTAATTTCACAAATATAAATAACATTTATGAACACATACAATGGTTTGTTTAATTATAGTAATTTTTGTCACAAAATGCCAATCGTGTTAAGGAGACATTACAGTAGTGGCGTGTTACCCCACCATAACCTTTTAACCCTTAACCCTAGCCAAAATAATATTTTTTTTGGAAATGAAATATAGTTATCCAAGTACCTGGAGTGATAGGGTATCAGAATACATATGGTTATGGGGGTCTATCTCCAAAACCCTAGGAGTTCGTGAACAGACAGACAGACAGAAGCTACTATTTTATTATAGTAGATTGAAATTTTGGGCGAAATATTGTTGATTACGTGAATCTGTCGTCTTCGTTTTGTTTTTGATATTGTTAGTGTCGATGGTCTTATGTGGATTGTTTGATAATCGTCGACATGACTTAATTGAAATCGTTCTTAACTTCGTCGTCATTGTCTTGTGGGTACTTGTTATCGAGTTCAAAATCATATTGAAATTTTAATTTGTTTTAATTAAAGAGACTACTTTGTCGTTATGTTGTTGTTATTGTTTGTTATTCCCAATGGGGCTATTATTAGTGTCGTTATACAACTGTTGCATCGCAGGATGAACTGTAAATTTCCTGTATTAAACAGTTTTGTAAAAAAAAAAATTGTCATTTGTTCTTTTTCATCGACCTTTAGTTTGTTCTGAGACGCTTTGTGCAGATGTGTGTTTTATTTTTTAATTTTCATTTATTTATTCATTTTTATTTATTTATTTATTTACTTATTTGTCGAACCTTTCGTCCAAGGAATTTTGCCCTCCTCTCTCCCTCTCCTGCTCCCTCTCTGTCTCACTCTGCTTCCCTCCCTTCTTCCCTCCTTTCCCGTCCCTCCCTTTCTGCCCCACCCTATCTGTCCCTCTTTCACCGCCCCCCCCTCTGTCCCCCTTCTCTCCCTCTCTGTTCCCTCCCTCTCTGCCCCACCCAGTCTGTCCCTCTTTCTCTGTCCCTCCCTCTCTCTGCCCCGTTCTCCCCCTTTCTATGTTGCTCCCTTTCTCCGTCCCTCCCTCCCTCTCTGTCCCCCTTCTCCCCGCTCTGTCCCCACTTTGTCCCCATCTTCTCCCCCCCCCTTGCCCCCACGCTCTCTACCCCCACTTTTTTTTTCTCTTTCGCTTTCTTTAGCTCTCACTCACTTTCCCTCTCCTTCTCCCCATCACTTCTCTTTCTCACCGCCCCTCCGCCCTTGCATATTCACGTCCCCCATCTCGCTTGATGCCTTGTCGTATAGTCTCTACCACCTATCGCTATAAAGATGGTACCTGTAGACCAGCGCCCCAGCATGAAATAAAAAAAATTGTGTTGCAGCAGGTGGCGTTGAGCCAAGGGCTCTATCATAGTAGAACTCTTGTGAAGATGGATGTGGCAGGTGCACTTGTCCGTCCGCTTTTCTGTCCCTTGGCTACAGACTGAACCAAGGAAGTCGTGGTACGGCGTCGTACCAAAGGTGTGGAAAATGGCCTTAGGTGAGAGAAGTGAGAGGTGCTCAGCCCCTCTTCCTCCTCCCATCCTCCTCTCCTCTTCCT
>NC_134802.1:9502618-9505118 GCF_046742065.1 Oratosquilla oratoria | reverse complement strand
CTCTTAACCTTCTGTCTGGTCTTCCTATTCTTTTCCGCTTCTCATTTCGATGCGCCCAATCACACTTTCTCCATCGCTTGTCATTCTTTCGCCTTAACTTTCCAGCCCATTTCTAATCCCCGCTCCCATAACGCCTCCAAAATACCTTTAACTCCAGTCTGCTCTCTCGCCCAATTTGTTCGGTGCAAATTAAGTGTTAAATGACGCCTACATATACAGGAAATAGATATAAATACTGTACGCAGGCCGTATGTACACATCAACGTGAAGAGTGCATATATTGTAGTGTTTATCCTGCAGGATAAATACAGTAAAGAATATATATATTGGGTAATAATTTGTAATTATTGTGCCTTGGATATGATGAAGTTACTTCTTGACCACTGGTGCCACGCCGCGCCCCTTGTCCCAGTCTTTCTTTAGAAGATGCATTTCGAAAGTCTTTTGTTGCCAAATGATATTTTAGTCTGCTAATTTCACAGCCCAGGTGGTGAAGTACTCTGCCAGTTCGTTTCGGAATACTCAGGTGGTTTAGATCTCTTGGTTTTTAGACTCTTTGTGCACACGAGGTTTGTGTACAAGAAACTGAGCGAGTCTGTGCCAGGGCCAGGGCCAGGGTCGTGGGAATATTTAGCCATTGAACTACAGTCAGCAGGGGAAACTGTGCGTACGTGTAACATTTACGCGCGCGCGCGCTTGTGTGTGTGTGTGTGTGTGTGTGTGTGTGTGTGTGTGTGTGTGTGTGTGTGTGTGTGTGTGTGTGTGTGTGTGTGTGTGTGTGTGTGTGTGTGTGTGTGTGTGTGTGTGTGTGTGTATGTGTGTATCAGTGTGTATCGGTGTGTGTGTATGTATATGTCCAAGAGGAAGAGAATAGTGTGTGTATATGTGTGTGTGTGTGTGTGTGTGTGTGTGTGTGTGTGTGTGTGTGTGTGTGTGTGTACTCATGTTTGAATTCGTGCGCGTGCTTATGAGTGTGTTTATGTCTATTGGAGGGTGAAAACGAGTGCCGAGGGTACGAACGTTTGGAGGAAGGAGATAATGGTGGTAGAAAGGTGCACGCCAGGAGGCGCTTACCTTTGTCCGGAGCCGTCATCTTTGCCCTGGAAGCGCATTGGGAGCTGTTGGGGCAAGTGAAGTGAGATCTTAATCAACCGGGTACACATGCACATTGTTATAAATTAGTGTGGGGTATTTGCATATATACGAGTACATTGCGCCCTCCCTCAGCACCTTACAGGACAACCAGTTTGTTGGTCGATTTATGGGTTGGGAAGGATGTTGATTGTCGGTCCACCGAGTACAGAACCCAAGTAGAGTCCAGACGACTTTCAGTTTGATTCCTTCTTATGTACTACTAGGCGTAAACACTGATCCTTCCTGGAACCTTCCTCGAAGTAGTCACAAATTGAAAAATGAATCCCGGACCCTTGCTGGTCAGAGTTCCTCGCCATACCTCGAGCCAGGCTTTCTGTCCTTGTCTTTGGGTCAGAATTAGAACAAAAGCTTTATTCTTATCGGGTGGAATGTGGTATTGTAGTATTGGATTTGTAGTTGAAGGTGAATATATATAGACCAACTCGAAGCTGTGATTCTGATAAACACGTAAACAATCTCTTGTGTTGCTTGTTAATTTGCATGTCCATTTGTTATCAGGTATCATTTTATCAGATTGTAAATTTATAATTTTCTCTGTAGACTTGTTATATTTGATCGATTTATTATAGAATGTCCTCTCTCGTTATACTTCTCGTAACTGAGCACTTGATCAAGGGATCTGTTGACAAGTACTCTATTTACTTGAAGGTTGTACATTCTGGCAGCGGAAACTGAAAGGTTTCGTCAAGTACTTGGTATCTATTGGTGAATGCCAGTTGTGCCAGCTGATAAAAGAGCGGACCAGCTTTCTCAAGAGCTTGACAATGTGTTAGTGGTTAAAGAATGGAATAGACTTAGTAACCATGTATTGGGCGCTGAAACAATTGGTTGTTTTAAAGAGAAGATTAAATAACTTTATGGATAAGGATGACAGGAGGTAAGGGACATGGAACTGCCTAGTGTAGGTCGTAGGGTCTCTTACAGTCTCATCCATTCTTATGTTCTTAAGGAGTTGTCTGTAAATAATCCCCCCCTCCCGGCTCATTCTTCAAAACCCAGTGCAGAAACCCTTGCTAAAGAACAATATTCTTGTTAATTAAAGAACACCCCCCTAACTGTCATAACTCCACACACTTGTCGGATGGTTCACCTGAATAAAAGACTCGTTGAAATTGAGATTACACGCCTCACCATGCGAGTTGGTGTCGGGGAATGTATCAGACAAGTTCAGGAATATTCATTTTGAAGATACCTCCTTCCCGTGTTGAAGATACCCCCTCCTACTACATACTAACCTGATGAATGAGCAATATTTTTAGAAAGAAGACACCGCGGAGGCAGTCCACGTTAGATAGCTAGGCGGAAGTGAGATAATGGAGGGGGTGGGGGGTGGAGCGGGGTGAGT
>NC_134802.1:9485118-9497618 GCF_046742065.1 Oratosquilla oratoria | reverse complement strand
AAGGGATAGAGAGATGAAGTGATAGAAAGAGAGGTGGAGACATGAAGAGATAGAGAGATATCCAGCTTAGTGTCTGCATTCCTTCTCTCCGGGTATTTTCCTGCCATGCTGGTTGATAATGAACTTTGTAATCCTCAACTTTTATTAATTGCGGGTGAGGTCATGATTTCCAGTTTTTTCTTTATCCTTCAGTGATTTGGGTTTCAAGATTGTTTATTTAATTTGGAGGAAAAAGAATGGTAATTCCTCAACCCTTCACCATACTGGTTTGAACGAAATGTATTGTGTAATCTCTCTCTCTCTCTCTCTCTCTCTCTCTCTCTCTCTCTCTCTCTCTCTCTCTCTCTCTCTCTCTCTCTCTCTCTCTCTCTCTCTCTCTCTCTCTCTCTCTCTCTCTCTCTCTCTCTCTCTCTCTCTCTCTCTCTCACTCTCTCTCTCTCTCTCTCTCTCTCTCTCTCTCTCTCTCTCTCTCTCTCTCTCTCTCTCTCTCTCTCTCTCTCTCTCTCTCTCTCTTGCTCGCTCGCTCGCTTTTATTGCTACGTCAACAGCATGCATTTGTTTTTGTGAAGAACACACTTGTCATGTAATTACACGTTGTTGTTGTCAGATCCACTTTCTCCATCTCTCCTCCCCCTTCCCCCAGTCCCTCCCCCCAATCCCTCCCTCCAATCCCTCCCCCCAATCCCTCCCCCCAATCCCTCCCCCCAATCCCTCCCCCTTCCTCGTCCCCTGAAACTCTTGCAATTGCCCCTCACCCTAACTTCCCTTTCTTCCCTCTCTCACCCACTTTGTTGTCAGGTCCCCTTCTTCGTCTTCCCTCCCTCTGTCGAAACGCCTACATTTCCCTGTTAACCCCCACCACTTCCCCTACTCCCCTTCACTTATTACCCTTTCCAGCAAAAAATGGGACGGGGATGGGATTTCTATGAATTTCAGTGAAATCGTACATTCTTAGCCAGAATAGTCATGAAAGCCTCCATTGGGCGTGAAAGGGACAAAAGTGAACTCCCACTCCTCCACTCTTTCTACTCCTCCCCTCCCTTCTCCCTTCCCTCCAACCCGTGCACGCCCCTCCGCCTGTTAGTGGCACCCCACCCCTTCCGTCTCAGTTCCCCACTATTGTATTCTCCCCTTCCTTTGTTTCCTCTTCGCACAAGCGTCTCCCCATCTTCATCGCATTCTTCACTAGCCTTGCCCCATCTTCATTCACTCCTTACCCCCTTTCCTTCCTTCTTACCTACTTTCCTTTCTACTTTCCTTATCATGTTTTTCTTCTTCATTCCCTCTACCGCTGACCTCCCCTCTTCTCGACTGCTGCTACCATACCTTCCTATCCCCCCTCTCTTTCTCTCTCTCTCTCTCTCTCTCTCTCTCTCTCTCTCTCTCTCTCTCACTCACTCACTCACTCACTCACACACACACACACACACACACACACACACACACACACACACACACACACACACACACACACACACACACACGCGCACACACACACACACACACACACACACACACACACACGGCTCGGTGGCGGATTGGTAAGGCACTGGCCTCACAAGCCGGAGAACCGGGGTTCGATTCCCCGGCCGGGCGGAGATAAGTTGGGTTTGTCTCCTATCACGTGTAGCCCCTGTTCACCTAGCAGTGAGTAGGTACGGGATGTTAGTCAAGGAGTTGTGACCTTGCTGTCCCGGTGTGTGGTGTGTGAGTGGTCTCAGACCTACCCAGAGATCGGCAAATAATGAGCTCTGAGCTCACTGCCGTAGGGTGGTGTCTGGCTGTCTCGAACAGAGGCTGCAGCAGATCCGAGGTGAATACACACACACACACAATTCTCCCCGTCCAAGTCATTTCATCTGTAGCTCCATTATTTTCCTAAGAAAACCCCGTCCTTCCCCATCCCTCCACCTCCTCCTCCTCCTCCTCCTCCTCCTCCTCCTCCTCCTACTTCTCCTCCTCCTCCACTTTCTCCTCTGCTTTCCATCCGAAGTTTTCACTTCGACATAATCCCCACAGTCCTTTCCTCCTCTTCCTCCTTCTCCACTTCCTCCTAATTCTCCGTCTTCTTTTGTTCCTGTTCCTGGCAAGGAGTTTTTTGTATAAGGTCTCAATATTTCTCATAGATCGGGTCATAGGATTCTGAGTTTTCATCCGGTAGGTAATTGCTGTCGATCACTAGTCCACCCCGTCATCCAAAACCGTGTTGAATCTCTCACGCGAGCGCACACATACACACACGCGCGTGCCAATAACTGTACGAGTCATAACCTTCTCCCCAAAATGCAATTTCTTTCAGTCTCTCCTCCTCCTCCTCCTCCTCCTCCTCCTCCTCCTCCTTCCTCTCTGGGTGTCTCACCTGCTCCTGCTGTACCTCATCCTATCATTCTTTACCCAAGTCTTTGTCCTAATTCCAATCCTCCTATTTCTCTTCCCCATCATCCTACGCTTTTTCAGGACTCTCTACCAGATCATCTCATCTCCTTCCACGCCTGCATCCTCGTCCTCCTTCACCTCTTCCTCCTTGGCCCATTTCCTGCCCCTTTTACAGAGCTCTTCCTCAGAATCCATTCATTAATATCTCCTTTCAGACTTTTCCTCTCTGAGATCGGTGGAGAGGGAAACGAGCCATCCACTATATTGTCCCGGCCCTGCTTCCCTCTTTTATTCGTCTCAGAATTAAGAGATGATCTCTTTGGAGGGATGGTAGAGTCTGTGCGGAAGAAGCCTGTAGAGAAAACCACGTGTAGTCTTACTTTTCTTTTCTTTTTTCTTTGTGGCATTTCTCTTTTTTTTCCCACTTCGTTCTTAGCCAACCCCATTCGTGCACTCGATCCTTGTAACATATCTCCTTCCGTTCATTTCTTCTCCATTCCCCTCCATACCTTTTCATTCTCGTCTTCACCCCTCCTTCTTCTCCTCATCATCCCCCACCTCCTCGTCCTCCTCCTCGTCCTCCTCCTCCTCCTCCCCTCCCCTCCTCCTCCCCTCCCCTCCCCTCCCCTCCCCTCCCCTCCCCTCCCCTCCTCCCCTCCCCTCCCCTCCTCCTTCTCCTCATTCTTCTTCTTTTGCCCTTCGCCCCTTGTTTCTATCTCCAGCTGCCTTTCTGGTCTTCTCGTACGTCATCGACCAGTCGTCCTCTACCTGCTGCACTTGCCCTCTCCCTCATGCTCTCCTCCTTTCTTCCAATCTTCAAATTCTCCACCGTCACCCTTGTTTTATTCTCCTCTTCCTCCTTCTCTTTTTTTTCCACCCTCCATCATTCCTCCATTCTTCCTCCCTCAATCCTTTCTCCCTCCTTCCTCCATCCTTTCTCCTTCCTTCCTCTCTCCTTCCTCCATCCTTTCTCCTTCCTTCCTCTCTCCTTCCTCCATCCTTTCTCCTTCCTTCCTTCCTTCCTTTCTCCTTCCTTCCTTCCTCTCTCCTTCCCTCCTTCCTACATCCTTCCTATCTCTTTCTTCCTCTTGCACCCTTGTCTTCTACGATTCTTTTTCCTTCTACACCCTCTTTTACCCCAATTTTATTATCTGTCTTGCATCTTCCTTCCTCACTTTTCTCTCCTCCTCCTCCTCCTCCTCCTTCCTCGACCTCTGCCGTTTTCTTTGTTCTTCCTGGTGTCCGCAATCACTACCGACTTTCCAGGACGAATGTTCGACTGTGTTCTTTGGTTGCTCACTGTTAACGCCTCGCACCGTCTCAGTTTTGTTGTGGCACATGATCGATCGAGTCCCAGTGATGCTACGAGTCAAAGTAAAATTGTTCAATAAGGTATGTCACTATAGCAAAGGAATTAGGGATGTGTGAGAGAGGCCCTCCTAAAGATAGGATATTAAAAAACGACACCTGGGACGAAATCCAAACCCCTCTACCAAAACTCTTTCAAAAATAGAAAAAAAAGGCAAATTGGGAGACAATAGGTTCTTCAAACAGCGTTTCACAAGGAACCCCCCCCCCCCCTGAAGACAGTATAATTCAAGAACTCCACCAAGGACAAATCCCAACACCTTAGTCATTCTCCAGCCACCCTCCAGAACCTCTCCCAAGGTCGACCAGGATAACGAAGACGACCTATCCTTGTCCCCCGACTTAGACTCACTACTGTAAATACATGGTCTCCAATCGTACGTAACAGTTGAAGAAGGATTCAGACAGATGTGGAAGCTTTTCCAACTAAATCAAGAAGCAACACGGGGTTACCTATCTCCTAGATACTGTACATGTGTGTGTGTGCGTGCGTGAGTGCGTGCGTGCGTTGATTCCATGCGTGTCATGCTTGTTTGCATGACGTATGTGCGTGTTCATGCATGGTTAGTGAAGGAGTGCATGCTGTTTTCCCACTGCCCTCCCTGCCTGCGCATATTACATTGATGACATGTCGACGATTATTTTCGACTCAACGGAGGCTGTGTATGCCTGCGCGATCGTACAGTAATTTTGTTTTTGCAAGCATGTAATGCTTTTTTCCGCATTTAAATACGACTCCTCCTCCTCGTCCTCCTCCTCCTCGTCCTCCTCCTCCTCCTCCTCCTCCTCCTCCTCCTCCTCCTCCTCCTCCTCCTCCTCCTCCTCCTCCTCCTCCTCCTCGTCCTCCTCCTCCTCGTCCTCCTCCTCATCCTCCTCGTCCGCCTTCTCCCCTTCCTCTTCCTCCTCGTCCTCCTCTTCCTTACACGTCTGAGAGCAGCTTCAGGATCTCTGTTCGCCTTTAACATCTTCGAAACAGTGACGGAGTTGGCAAACCAGATATTTCTATTCATCTGAGTTTTACACGGTCGAAGGAGAGTCAATTTTGTCCCGAGTCTGCCCTTCACCCTCCTCATGAACTGAATGAAATCGTCTGTTCCTGGTCAGAATGGAAGAGTATATTTGATATCAGTGTGTTGATGTGATTAGTATAGCCTATATATATATATATATATATATATATAATATATATATATATATATATATATATATATATATATATATATATATATATACATATCACGGTAAAACCACTGTTGGAGTAGAAAAGACTGGAAACGGGTAATCTATATATTTCGATTGCAAACTGCGTGCGCGCGCGCGCGCGCGTGTGTGTGTGTGTGTGTGTGTGTGTGTGTGCGTGCGTGCGTGTGTGTCTGTGTATTTTCTCTTGTATTATACGGGAAGGGAGCTGTGCTCGTAGTGACCCGTCTTTGTATCTTTCAACATCAAGTTTGTTCTTAAATTCTTGAATAGTATTTCCACACACTGTTGCCTCATCCAATTTATTCCAGATACCCACCACTCTGTGTGGGAAACTATTCTTTTTCAGATCTCTTTTATAACTATCCTTTTTGAGTTTCTTTTCATGTCCTCTTGTTTTTCTCTTGTTCCACTTTAATAAATCATCTCTATCTAGGACTTCCATTCCTTTCATAATTCATGAAATAGTAGATCTCTACCTTCTCTTCTTTGTTCCACGGTTGGTAGTTCCAGTTAGGACAATCTTTGTTCGTATGTCAATTTGGAGAGTGTTGGTGCCATCTTTGTTGTTGTTCTTTGTATTCTTTCTAATTTCTTTATATTCTTTTTTAGTGCTGGGTGTCCACAGTGTCGCAGCATACTCCAATCTTGGTCCTCTGCACCAATTTTGTATTTCCTCGATATTCTATTTTTACTTTTTCCAAAGTCCATTATACTACATTTCTTGATGTTAAAGTTCACTTCCCACTTTTGACTCCATTTCCAGACTTTAAGTCTTTCTGTAGTGATTCACAATCTTCCTCTGTACTTTAATATTTTTGCATTATCTGCAAATAACTTCATATAACATTCCATACTTTCATCCATGTCATTTATATATATATATATATATATATATATATATATATATATATATATATATACTTAGGCAGGAGGTTCTTCCCCTGGCAAGAAATGTTGTATATGATAGCATGATGACAACTCACAATTTTCTTGTTAACTTGTAATACGTCGCCTTGTTCACAATATTGAACAAGTTAACAAGAAAATTGTGAGTTGGCATCATCGTCGTCGTCTTCTTCGTCTTTTTCTTCTCCTTTTCTTCTAAGTCTTTTTCTTCTTCTTCGTCTTCTTCGTCATCGTCTTATTCTTCGTTGTCGTCTTCTTCGTCTTCATCTTCATATTCTTCATCTGCTTCTTCATCTTCTTCTTCGTTGTCTTCTTCTTCTTTTTCTATTTCTTTATATTTCTTCTATTTCTTCTTCGTCTTTTTATATATATTTTTTTCATCTTCTTCACCTTCTCCTTCTTGTCCTTCTCCTCTTTTTTTTTTCCATTCATGATTTTTTCCGCCTTGGGAATGGTTAGGTTGGTCATTTTTCGGCCATTTTGGTTTTGTCTGCCTCTTTTTCCCCGCCTTTGTACCTAGTCTTCTTCCGTCCTCACTACTGCCTCCTCCTCCTCCTCCTCCTCTTCCTCCTCCTCTTCCTCCTCCTCTTGTAGATAAGTTTTCATAAGGGAATATATAAAAGTTCGGCTTGCTATTTTGCATAAGAAAGTCTTTGACCCCCTCTCTCTTTCCCTCCCCTCTCTCCCTCTCTCTCTCTCTCTCTCTCTCTCTCTCTCTCTCTCTCTCTCTCTCTCTCTCTCTCTCTCTCTCTCTCTCTCTCTCTCTCTCTCTCTCCCTCCCTCCCTCCCTCCCTCCCTCCCTCCCTCCCTCCCTATCTCACACTCTCCCTCTCCCCCTCTCCTCTATCTCCCCCTCTCCTCTATCTCCCCCTCTCCTCTATCTCCCCCCGCTCTCTCTCTCTCTCTCTCCCTCTCTCTCCCTGTCTCCCTCTCTCTCCCTCTCTCACCCCATTTCTCTCTCTCTCCCTACTATTCCTCACTTTCTCTTTTTTTTCTCTCCATTCCTCCCTCCCTTGAGTGCCAGCCAGTCTTTCTGCCACTTTTTCCTCGCTCCCTCCTTTCTCGTGTCCCTCCTCCCTCCTCCTGTCTTCCTCCATTACTACATCTCTGCTTCCTTAGTTTTCACCATTTTGCCTTCTCCCACCATTGAAAACTGCTTCATGTTTTCCTTATTTTTTTTTTTTTTTGCCAACTTGTATCAGTACTACTTTTTCTAAGGATTGTTACTTTTCATATAACCGCATAAAGATATGTATTTTTATATATTTCTTATGGGACGATTTATTTCCCTATGACAGCACTTTTTTCTAATGATTGCTGCTTTTCATATAACCGCATAGCGATGATGTGTTTTTTATGTATTTCTTATAGGATGATCCCCATCCCTGTTGTTATGTCGTCCTCCTTCGTTTTTGTTTTAGTATTACTCCTGCTCTTTGCCGTCTTGTATTTTTTACTACGACATGTTTATGGAGCTCTCTTTCTCATTCTCCTGATTTTCTCTTTCATCTTCCTCTCCTCGATATCCTTTTTTCTTCTCCTTCTCCTCCTCCTCCTGCTCCTCCTCCCACTCCTCCTTCTCCTCCTCCTCCTCCTCCTCCTCCTCCTCCTCCTCCTCCTTCTCCTCCTCCCACTCCTTTTAAATGTCCTCGTCCCCATACTTCTCTTGCTCCTTCTCCTCCTCCTTTTCTTCTTCCTTTTTCGCTTCCATTTCCGTTTTCTCCTCCTTGTTATCGTTATTATCTTTTTCCTCTTGCATCCCTTTCGCACCATCCTCCTCTTCCTCCTGCTCCTCTTTTTTTTTTATTCAATTTTCCTTCTGTGACCATACATTTCCTGCTCACTCGCATATTGACAATTTTTACTGTTACGGTATACTGCCGATGTATACATTCTGTGTTGTTAGCTACAAGGTTGTTTGGGTAGTCGGTGAACATTTACTTGCGACTTAAGGTGATAGAATGTTTTTTTACATGTGTCAATTTGTTTTTGAAAACATACAGGTGTCTCTGTACTGAATGAAATAATATGACATTCGCCAAAAGAAAAAAAAAAATCAAAAGGTGGGTGATATTCTGCTAGCATGAGCACTTTGTAACCTTTGCTTTTTGAGCTCTTTGTAACCCCTGCTCTTTGTTTTTCTTTCTACAGGTGGGTAGGGGACTGAAGTACGCTGCCAGGTACATCTGCCATGAGTGGTAAGTGGACAACCGTCTTTAGCATCCTGCACTTTCGAATCTGTCGAACCGTGAGTGGATGCAAGCTTTCGTGAGTGTTGTTATTAGGAAAGTCAGTCCGCAGTGATAGGAATTGTTTATCTCGGAACTTAACTTGGTGTCCGTCCTGTGACAACGATGTTTGTGTATGTGTCCAAGGGTGCATGAAATGCGTCGTTGGGCGTGAAGGAAGATAGTGGTTTTGTGGTAGGAAGAACTCTCCCCTGTAGTGTGTGAAGGTGGTAGATCTGGCAGAGAAGTAGGACCGGATTATGTAGTTGTGACTTTAGTAGCAGCCAAGATGAGCTTAAGGCCACGGTGCGGTGGTGATTGGTGCAATGTTTAGACTATACCTACTATATCAATCTCTCAGTTGATACTTCATATGGCTGATTTAGTACAATTGTAGATGTAGAAGTTTGCTGGTTAGAGCGATTTATGTCCTACTTCTACTAGGCATAATAGTACATGTTTTTACCTCTTCATCATGATTCGCTCTTTACATTTGTGGTCCCCAAACTGTAAGTGCCGTGGGTGCCCTCCCTCAGAACTCTATCGGCGCCTGCAAGGGTTCATCGGAAAGATTTTATCCTTTTATTTTTTTCTTATTTCATATTTATATCTATTATTAGTATTTATCATTTTAGTGATATAATATTTGTGTTCATGTATTCATTTTTATTTTTATCTTATTTTATATACTTATTTATTTTTCTTCATCTTTTGGTGTCCGCCATTGTATTTACGTGGGAAGTGTCCCGCAGCTCACAAAAATTTGGTGACCGCTGCTTTGGATTGTCATATTGATTGATAACAGACGATTTTATTCATTTGAGTGGCCCAGAGTCCCCTCGGCTGAAAAAAATAGTATGGCTCTAGCTTGAGGGCGAATGAAAAGCATGCAGTGAAGAGGTAAAGAAGAATGCTAATCGTCAGGAGTGTGGAGAGTTTTGTGGGTTCTGATGTGGTCGGCAGGAATGATTTTCTAGTCCTACAAGAAGGAGAGATTCCCCCTTCCTCCTTTACCCCCCTTTTGGATAGGGAGGAAGGGAGAGGTGTTGGGTTTCTGTCGCTGAATGAAATTGTCCGGCATCAATTAGAGTGACATCGATCTGACAAGGGATTTCATCTGTTACGTTAAGCTACCAAGACCACGTGGGGCTGAATGAAATCGCCTGGCGGCACTTGGAATAAAAAAGAATGTGTCACTTGTTAGGTCATCGAGATTATCCCTTACGCTAGCGATGGGGCAGCGCACGCCTGAATAAAGCTGCCGGAACGTGACCGGGGATCAAGAAGTTGTGTGTTATTATGTTGAGAATTGTATTCACCCGAGATGTACAGAACACATGAGTGAGTACAGTACCGTGACCTGTTTTAGCCAAGGACAACAGTCTCGTATCACAAGTATCGATTTTTCGCCGTGATCTGTCCACGACACGACGTCGTGCTCTCGAATAACCATGGCTGTCTTTGGACGCTTTCATACATGGTCGTGACGTGTGAAAGCGTCCATAGACACCCATGATTATTTAAGAGTGCGGCGTCGTGTCGTGGACGGTGCACGGCGAAAACTCGATACGTGTGAAATGAGCTTAAGGAAGTCATGAAGCGGTGATTCGGTCAAGCCGTGAGTTTGTACCACCATTTCGGGCTGGGGTTGGGGAACGGCCAATATCGAGATTGAGAGGCGTGATGATGTCACACATTAACTGATGCTGGTGAGGGAGAGATTGTAAGTTGTGAATGAAGATGTGGCGACCATTGAAAAGGAGAAGGATGAAGAGGAGAGGGAGGAGGAGGAGGAGGAGGAAGAGGAGGAGGAGGAGAGTGAAAAAAGACTATAATGATGCATGAAGGATGAGGAACAAAATCGAAAAAGAGGGGGGAAAGGGAAAATATGACATTGATGGTGAATTTGTGTGTGTGTGTGTGTGTGTGTGTGTGTGTGTGTGTGTGTGCGCGCGCTTGTTTTCGAGGTCGTGAGTTTCTCACGAAGTGTATTCCCGAACTTGTGAGATGTCCTGGAATGGTGAGAGGCGAGGTGATGGTGGTGGGGGGTGGGGTGAGGGGGACCTTGACATAGCCTGTGTTTCAAGTAAAAAGTTTCCTCGGAAAGTCGTGTGTTTGCAAAGAACTGAAACAAGAAGAAACAAGGCAGAAGCCGCAAGATACTCGGGCGACCAGATTATCCTTGCCTAAGGGGTTCATTAAGTATAGAGAATGTTCTTCTTCAAGGGGTCACTTAATTCGTTTCAAATTGGGTAATGGGACACCCGTAGTCTTGATAAGTATGCCGCGTAAGCTAGGATGAAAGACGGGATTTATAATAATTTAGGTAGAAGAGTGTTCATAGTGTGTGTGTTGTGTGTCTGCACAACGTTCCCCCTCCACGTTTTTGACTGTTGAATGAGGAGTTCCTTCCCTCTCTCACGCACTCCCCACGTACCATTACATCGCTTTAGTTTTCCTGGCAGGGCCTCCCCTCCTTCATTCGCGCCTCTGTAAAGACTCTTCCGGATTAGGCAGGCACGGAACGACCCCCCCCCCCCGTGCCACACTGCAGCCGCTGAAACCAACACTTGCGATAATGTCAAATGCAAATTGGCATTGATTACCCAGCTCTATTGACATTGTTACACTGATGATGGTGACGGTGGTAATGGTGATGTTAAGAATGACGAAGACGTCAATGATGATGATGATGATTGTGGTGATGATGTCAATGACCATAATGATAACTTGATCTCATGGTGACCTCTCTATCGGTTGTGTCTCTTCAATGTAGTCTTTCATTCCGGTTAAGTCATCGAGACGTCAGACGGTTTTATTTAGCTAAGGGGCCGACGACCTGGGACAGAATGGGGTCTGGATTGGCCAGTCTTTGGGCCCATTATGTTCTGGGTTTGTTCCCTCGCGGGAATGTATATACTCGTATAATATCATAGTGTTACGCGGAAGGGATGAAATGAGATCTTGATGGTAACACAGTGAGTAACAAGATGACGATGACATTGTGGTGAATTTATGGTATTCGGAAACGCTTTGACAGCGATGTTCCTAATGTATTTATTGGTGCCATGGGTAATGCTTTATCGATGATGGTGTTAATGACCAAACATTCTTTAATCGATCAGCCATTTCGAGTCCACTGCTGAACAAAGGCCTCTCTCGAACAGTTCTATGACTCGTACGCCTGCGCCAACCTATGCCAAGTCACCCCTGCAAACCTTTCTATCTCGTCGCTCCACTTTGTGCCTGGTATGTGGATGCGATGTTCATACGGATATGCTGATGTTATACTACGCGGCGGCGACGGATGCGGCCAGATGATGGACAAATTCATTTAGCTTAATAAAATTACCAAACAGTAGCCAGAATCTTGTATAACGACCACCATGGTCCACCCCCGGTTGAAATATTATCTGATGACTCATAAAGGAGACTGCTATAGCCGCAACGGCGGCGCCGGGCAGTGTGATACAGGCCGTGGGGTTCTTTTTCAGGATCCTTTGAGCCGAATGAATCGAGTTACCCTTTGCATTTTAGTTAAGTCCTAATAATAAATAGAAAGAATCCTTGTTGTCTTATACAGATCAATTCTCTCGTATAAACTTCCAAACTGTATGTACTTAAAGGTACACATGAATCTATAACCCCCCTGTGCTCCAAGGTATAAGGCGGCGAAGGTCGAGGTGATGGCAGTTTGAACTCTGTTGCCAGTGAGTTGGACCAAGGAAATGGTTAAATTGCACGCTTCAAAGTTCTCTATAAGGGACACCGCCCTAGCCTCAAAGTGATTTCGGCGTTTTGTCTGAAATGGAGTTTTCGGTGATAGGGGACAAGTACTCCTCA
Organism: Oratosquilla oratoria; assembly: GCF_046742065.1. NCBI lineage: Eukaryota > Metazoa > Arthropoda > Malacostraca > Stomatopoda > Squillidae > Oratosquilla > Oratosquilla oratoria. The sequence goes on along the minus strand of NC_134802.1, from coordinate 9,485,694 downwards.
CGGTTTGGGTGTTGTTGTTATTGTGGGTGCAACTGGGGTCTTGAGCTTGGCAAGGTTCCTGCACTTCGTTCGCTCGATCCCACTCAGCCTAGCTCGGGGCGTCGAGGCGACATAGAAAGAGATCTTGGGAACGACGACGACGAAGAAGAAGAAGAAGTTGGAATTACAGAATGGAGGAAAAGGCTTCTTCATGTCTTTTCAAGGCTGAAAGTCGCACGGTAGCCAAGTGGTGACAAAGGGATCCTAAGCTGAATACGATTGCATGGCGTTATCTGTGAGTTATCTGGCGAACAAAAACAAACAAATAAATAAATTAAGAAACGATTGAATAAACAAATAAATGAATGAATAAATACATAAATGAATAAAAAACCAAGAATGACTACATCCATTCTTGGGTGAAGTTGACTTGTGAAGATGGTTGTTGGTGTTGTTGGAGTCGTTGGAGTTTGCAAAGTGATGTTGTTGTTGTTGTTGGAGGTGAGAGATGATGTGCCTCTCTGTCTACGGAGAAGAAGAGAAGGGTGTACAGGCCCCCAATGACGAAAGCATCTTAAGATGAATAGATAGATAAAT
>NC_134802.1:9462618-9475118 GCF_046742065.1 Oratosquilla oratoria | reverse complement strand
TTACCAACAAACTTTGTTTGGGTAATGTATATCATAATGTTAAAGATTGCGACCAATGGATGAGGACTCCAACGAATGACGTGTTTTGTGATGTATGGGTATTGGCTTCCCACAATGTAAACAAACAGTGTTGCCACATTTCTCTCATCATCCCAGCTGGTGCAGGAAACCCATTCTGATTGGACAACAGTCTTTAGGAGGCGGCATACTAGGAATTTCTCGCTAGTATGTTACTTGATTTTGGTACATCGTTTGAGTAGAAACGACTTCGGTTACGATCTTCTGTTTTTCAAAATTCCAAATATCAAATTATTCTTGCGTCATGTAGTAAGAAGCTGAATGACGAACTACGAGAAGTTAAACCCATACGAATATTAAAGACATTGTTGGGGTGTTCTTATGGAAGTCTAGAATATTGTAACCGAAGTCGTTTATACTCAAACGAAGTAGCAAAAGCAAGTCTAGTGTGCCGTCTACTTTAGGTGTTTACAGACGTCACACTCACTGCATGGCCGAGGATTGTGTTGTAAAAATATTCATTTCAAAAGTACACGCTATGTTGGTTTTGTCTGGCAAAATTTTGCTGAAAGTCCCTGTTCATTCTGAACAAGGACCAGCACTATCCGCTTGATTAATGGGTTTAATGCCACACCTACCATACATGTCATCACACTCTCAAGTATTAGAATTATTTGTTCCATTGTTTTTATTTTGGTTTAATACGACTTTGGCATTTGTTGTGTAGCCCGAGTTTGAACCCATACACTGCCTTGGTGCATTACTTTGTTACGTCAGATGTTGCAACAAAGTCTCTGAAATGTTCGACGGTATGGAAGATGATTATCATGATGAGTCGTGTGTTGACTCTTTCAGTACACATTAGCAAACGTCAGATAACGTTACTGCCCAGTTCGATTAGTCAATCACCTGAGGCCGAGTTCACTCCTTAACAAAATAAGTCTGGGACCGACTGCGGCATGGAAGAGGTTGCGAATAAGATATTCTTTGATGTATTTGTCACCCTCAGTGGATGTATTGCATCCCTAGATGATGTATTGCATCCTGGAATATTTTATTGCAACTCTTCAGCTACTGTTCTAACGTCATTGTCGACTGTAGTGATGCGAGCCACCGTGCGGCTGCACCGGAATTTTGAAGACGACAACGAAAGGATAGAAATGACAGATGTGGTCGAGGGAATTCTCATGTAGGATAAACGGTGAAAGTCATTCACGTGAGTGGCTGTCACAAGAGGCCCTTTCCTTCAATCACGACTAACCATGACCAACTAGTTACTTTCTCTCAAGTGCGTCTTTGGTGCCTTTCGTAAGTCACACTTTCCTGATTGGCTAGACTTCCTATTCAAATAAAGAAAGTGTTTGTTTTATTTCTCAATTTTTCATGTACTAGGCACATGTAGATATACGAGTAAATTGATTAAGGACTCTTTCGCAACCGACCCTTGTGGTCGCCAAATTTAAAGGAAAAGTGCCACTTGGCACTGTGGGTTCATTGAGATCGACTGTAATCGATTCGCTACCGAGGAGGTGTCACGGAGGGAGAGCGTTGTGACAGGCGGAATAAAATGAAAGGAGCCATTTGTTCCGGCAAGGGTTGATAACCTTATAAGGAAGAAGTAGGCGGAGCCTTACTGATAGACTGCCACGAATTTAGATTTACTGTCGCATGTCTGTTATTAGAGTTATTTTCACATGGCATTCGTGAGTTACTGTCGCGAGACGATCATAAAATCTACTGTGCCTTTACTCATGACAGGATCATACCTTGTCGAGCTTTGCGGCATCGAGAGGAACAGTGAGGTTCTCGCCATCACTTAGTCGTAATGATCTTGATAATAACTAATTCCTGAGGCTGTGCTACGGAGATGAATAAAATAGATTGACATGGGGCAAAATGAAAGTGAAAATACCACATCGCACGGAAGGAATGGAAAAATGACAATGTTTATCCAGATGAACCAGGAAACAAATGAGTGAAGAATGGGAATGAAAGTGAAAATACCACATCGCACGGAAGGAATGGAAAAATGACAATGTTTATCCAGATGAACCAGGAAACAAATGAGTGAAGAATGGGATTGGTGGAAAGTGGGTGGGTGCATACTCTGGCTGGCTACTTCCCTTATAAAGAGGAAAAAGCCCTTTGGTGTATAGGTAAATAGACAGGTAGACCAGTTGCTACTAAAGGGGTCAGTGGTATTCATTATTTTGTCTGACCTTTCTTTTGTTCCCGTAATTGTGTTGGCCTCCGGCATAACTTCACGCCTCCTCCCACCCAACCCGCCACCAGTGACATCTTTGAGCCTAATGAAATTATTTAGCTATAATTATGGAAACGTCTTAAGAATCTGTAATGGAAAAGTCACGGACTTAATTCATGAAACATATTCACAACAAAAAGGAACGTGTGTGTGTGTGTGTGTGTGTGTATTCACCTTGGTCTTTGGATCACATGTTGGACTCGTGATCGACAGCTATTTCCCTCCCGGAAGAGAGCTCAGAGCTCATATGACCGATCTATGGGTAATGCTATGACCTTTCACACACACACACCCAACTCCCCGCCCACGAGAGTCAGAGTAACGACCCGAAGCGCAGCAATACCGAAATAATTTCGGCCCTGGGCAGGATTCGAACCAGGTATTGCGAGCACCCCCGTACTTCGCAGTCCAGTGCTCTACCAACCGCGCCACCGAGTCGTGTGTGTGTGTGTGTGTGTGTGTGTATGTATGTATGTATGTATATATATATATATATATATATATATATATATATATATATATATATATATATATATTAACGATACAAGTCGGAAACTAACCTTTATGGCTGTAGGTCTGGCTCAGAATGACATTGTGCTCTTATCATCTGTGACGAAGTAAACTCGTGTTATGGAAGGTGATCCCATCCACCGAATCATGTACCGCTACAATGACCTCAGCCATGCTACTCGTTACTTACTTCTTACTTCTGCTCCCAGGTAGGCTTACAGCCTGTCAGTCGGGCTAGCACACTCGTTACTATACGTGAATATTACATTTTCATGTAGGCCCTGAAAAATGTTGGAGGGACACAGGCACATACGGATATATAGTCACAGCAAAATCTGTATGACCTAAGAACCTAAAAGTGGAGGAGACTACAAGAGACCATAAGACCTACACTAAGCAGCTCCTTGTCCCTTACCACCTGTCATCCCTATCCATAAAGTTATCTAATCTTCTCTTAAAACAACCAATTGTTTCAGTGCTCACTACATCGATACAAAATCTATTGCACTCGTTAACCAATCTAATGGTAAACCAGTTCTCGCCTATTTCCATCTTAAACCTAAATTTTTCCTATTGAAATCCATTAATACGAGTCCTGCTCTGTTGTCTAGCCCACCGGTCAAATCACATAATGTATCGTTGAGTATGGAATAGATCGCTTGTTACAGTGATGTCTTTCAAATAGATCCAGCCGTCGCGATGCTTCGATTCTGGGACCTGGAGTGGCGCATCCTTTCATTAGAAATAAACTACCAATAGAAGAGAGATCATAGCTAGGCTACTTTTTTAAGGCGGTGGGAGTCCGTAGATAGAATTTCAACGTTTCATAGTTGTGGCGCCCACACCACAAACGACCGCTTTGCCACGCAGGCTAACAGGTACTCGTAGTTGTCTATTGGAACAAGCCACCTCCCCGATCTAAGCGATTATTGTTAGGGACGCCCCGGGACAGCAGCCCCTCAGGTCACGAGGCGATCGCTGATAGCCGATCGGACTGCCGCGTGATGCCGGAGCACTATATAAGCCTGTCACTTACACAATAAAGTTAGAACGGATTGAGACATTCATTCCTTACCACCTTTGATCACTCGACCACGTAGTCTGCCTAGGTAGCGCTCGCTACATTTCATAGTCTATATTCTCGCTGTCTAATTCTACCTCCCTCCCTCTCCCCTCCCCCTCTCCCTCTCCCTCTCCCTCTCCCTCTCTCTCTCTCTCTCTCTCTCTCTCTCTCTCTCTCTCTCTCTCTCTCTCTCTCTCTCTCTCTGTCTGTCTGTCTGTCTGTCTGTCTGTCTGTCTGTCTCTCTCTCTCTCTCTCTCTCTCTCTCTCTCTCTCTCTCTCTCTCTCTCTCTCTCTCTTTCTCTCTTTCTTTCTCTCTCTCTCATTCTCACTCAAACTTTAGATCTTTGTTTCTGTATCTGAATGTTTGCGAATGATTGGTATGGAAAACGTTTTCATTATTTCCTATATTTTGTTTTCATTATTTCCTATATTTTCAGGAATATAATGAATAATTTTCACCAAGATTGTTATTCCAGCGTAGATATTTTCATTTTATTATTCATGTGAAGGATAAGAGAAATTGTGTCCCTTGAATTTTGGTCTTGCCTCTCGCACTTCTCTTCAATGCCCAACAGTGGCACAGGGCAAAGGCGACGGCTACGGCCGCAACTACTCGGCGCCTTCTGGCGTAGCCTCCTCACCTTTTTCTCACGTAGTCACGTGGTACACAAGAGATCTACCATCAAAACGCTGCGAGTTGTATTTTCACAAAAAGTTAAATTGTGGGCATGACGGTACAGGATTTATTGCAATTTAGCATACGATTGTCCATTTATTATGAAACTCTGTTCAAGATCTTGTGGTCGATTCTTCCACACAAACACCATTTTTGTACGTTACTGCTCAAGATACTTCATGTCTCTAAGACAGCTCCTGGGAGCATTTTCAATTCAAAGAATCGGTTCCAAACTACCCATACCGGGTAGATATCCCTTCTCGTGAAGTTGAGTACGAAGGAGGGTGAGTGCAGTGAGTTACCTGTAATGGACAGTTGTGACAGTTGGTGCGGGTGAAGGTATGCAACGGAACGGAGATGGTGTGAACGCATGGCCTTGTGGTACTCCGCACGAGAGAAAGGCATTGGAGACCAGGCCATTTCGTCAGGGGAACCCTAACAGAGTGTCCGCATAAAAGCTGTCATTTGGTATGCCATTGTGGTATAGACAGTGAAATGTTGACTGAAGTTATGAGTAGTCAGTATTGCATGCGTGAAGGTGAGATTATTGCTAGTAAAGTGAACACTGACAACTAATAAATCAATAAATTTTGACTGTATTAGAGTGAGATTGATATGTGATAGGTGGTGGTAGTCAATAGTTGGAATAACCTTCTCATTTGACATACAGAAGATAAGTGTAAACTGTGTGAGGAAAACATCGATTATGTGGAAGGAGGTGAATGGTGAGGAAGAGGGAGGTTGTCTGCATAACACCATGAACATTGCAGTGTGGAATTTGAAGGACTCCAGATTACGTCTTGTGTATTGAAAGACGTGGTCAGTGATTGTAGGAGGGGTGTGGTCACAGTCTCGCATACTAGGTCACGTGTGTGTGTGTGTGTGTGTGTGTATGTGTGTGTGTGTGTGTTTGTGTGTGTGTGTGTGAGAAAGAGAGAGAGCGAGAGAGAGAGAGAGAGAGAGAGAGAGAGAGGGAGATATTAATCACCGGTCTTGGATCATGTATTGAACTTGTGATCAAAATCTATTACCCTCCCGGATGAGAGCTTAGAACTCGTATTGAAACACACACACACACACACACTCGGTGGCGCAGTGGTAGATTTCCCAGCTGCCACTACGGCGGTCCGGGCTCGAATCCAGCCCAGAATTGAAATAATTGCAGTATCTCTGCACTGCGAGTCGTTATTCCAACTCTCGTGGGCGAGGAGTTGGGTGCGCGCGTGCGTGTAAAGTAGCATTATCCATTGATCGGTCATATATGAGCTATGAGCTCTCTTCCGGGAGGGAAATAGCTGTCGATCACGAGTCCAACACGTGATCCAAGACCGTGGTGAATCACACACACACCACTGCACCGTCAAGCTGCTGCATGTGTCTATGTGTGTGTTTGTGTACGTGTGTGAGCGCGTGCCGAGAGCGCATGTGTATGTTTATGTAAGAGTGACCAACTCGGAATGTTAACATAGTTTTTAGTCGTGGTAGTCATTCACCACCAAATGACATGTCTCCTTTTCGCTGCGGGGATAGCTGGTGTGTGTGTGTGTGTGTATGTGTGTGGAGGTGACCTCGGCTCAATGAAATTACCAAGCAGTACTCTCTGTCTCTCTCTCTCTCTCTCTCTCTCTCTCTCTCTCTCTCTCTCTCTCTCTCTCTCTCTCTCTCTCTCTCTCTCTCTCTCTCTGCTCTGCTCTGCTCTGCTCTGCTCTGCTCTCTGCTGTCTCCCTCTCTCATTCTCTCTCTTTCCTTTCTCTCTCCTCGCTCTCTCCTCTCTCTCCTCTCTCTCTCCTCTCTCTCTCCTCTCTCTCTCTCTCTCTCTCTCTCTCTCTCTCTCTCTCTCTCTCTCTCTCTCTCTCTCTCTCTGTCTCTCTCTCTCTCTCTCTCTCTCTCTCTCTCTCTCTCTCTCTCTCTCTCTCTCTCTCTCTCTCTCTCTCTTCTTTCCTCTCTGTCTGGCTCTCCCTCTCTCTCTCCTCTCTCTCTCCATCTCTCACCCACTTTCTCTCTCCATCTCTCACCCACTCTCTCTCTCCATCTCTCTCCCTTTCTTTCCTCTCTCTCTCTCTTTATCTATCTCTTATCTCTCCCTCCCTCCTACTTACCCACCTCTAGGTTCGTTGGTCCGTCGATGTGGGCGTTTACGATGACGAAAGGCCACGAAAGAGCAGCCTCCGAGGTTAGGAGATGGCCCTTCGGATGGAGTGAAGGGCTAATGGAAGGGCAGTGGATGAGCGAGGAGGAGGAGGCGGCAGCGAAAGACCCGAGCAGGGGTTGTCATACATTTTGTCGTGGCCACGAACAGTAAGGTCCTCTGTGTTATTAGTGTTTATTATTATATTTACTTATTTATTAATTTATTTGTTTGTTTATTGTTTATATCTATATTCGTATGTATGTATTATTATTATCATTATCATCATCATCATGATCATCATCATGATCATGATCATGATCATCATGATCATGATCATCATCATCATGATCATAATTATTATTATTTGTACTAGCTAATTAATTGTAGCAGACAGGAAAGGAGCAACGATCGTTGGGTCCTGTCTCTTGCTCTCCACTTATCATACCTAGCTTCACGCGCGCGCGCGTGTGTGTGTGTGTGTTTGTGTTTGTGTTTGTGTTTGTTTACCTAGTTGTATTATACGGGAAGGGAGCTATGCTCGTGTGACCCGTCTTTGTATCTTTCAGCATCAAGTTTTTTCTTAAAATCTTGAATAGTGTTTGCACATACAGTTTCTTTATTTAAATTATTCCAAGTATCCAGCACTCTGTGTGGGAAGCTATTTTTTCAGATCTCTTCAATAGTTATCCTTTTTGAGTCTCTTTTCGTGTCTTCTTGTTTTTCCATTGTCCCATTTTAGTAAATCATTCCTATCAATGATTTCCATTCCTTTCACAATTTTGTATTGTCCTAATAGACTTTTTTTTACTTTTCCCAAATTCTATTCTGCTGTATTTTTTTTATGGTGGAGTCCTCTTCCCACTTCTGACCCCATTCCCAAACCCTGTTCATATCTCTCTGCAGTGAATCACAATTCGTTTCAGTACTTACTTTCTTTAACAGTTTTTTGCTTCATCTGCAAAGAAGCTCGTGTAACATTCCACACCCTCGTCCATGTCATTCACATGGAACTCCACTAATCACCTCTTCCTAAGTAGAACACTTATATCTGAGCACAATCGTGTTTCTTCCATGCAAAAAAGTCCTCCATCAATTTCAGTAATTTACTCGTACCTTGTATCCCTCATATGGTTTCCAGTTTTCTTAATAGTTTTTTGTGGGACTTGGGTAAACCATCTCATTATGGGACCTTGTCCCACCTTTTTTTCCGTTTCAGCTCTTTGAATATTATTTTATTTACCTTTTTCTTCAACACAAAAGGAACCCTTGAAGCCCCATGTATTGACCTAAACTAGAGCGTTTGTCGATCCGTAATTGTTTTTTTTGTGTCTTTTTGACTCCAGATTTACCTGGATTTCTCCTATTTGACATTGCACCCTCAGTGTACACACTTATGAAGAAGATCCCACCAAAGTGCTCCTTCTCTGTACGTACAGTAGGCTTTATGTCTCCCATGACGGCTATGAAAGCTGTTTTCCTTAAAGCATCGTCACTATCGTGTGTGTATTCACTTCACTTGGTATTCACTTGGTCTTTGGATCACGTGTTGGACTCGTGATCGACAGCTATTTCCCTCCTGGAAGAGAGCTCAGAGCTCGTAGGTCCGATCTATGGGTAATGCTATGACCTTGCACACACACACCCCCCCAACTCCCCGCCCACGAGAGTTGGAGTAACACCCCTCAGCGCTGCGATACTGATATTATTTCAGCCCCGGGCGAGGGTCGAACCCGGACCTCCGTAGTGGCAGGCCAGAGCTCTAACCACAGCGTGTGTGTGTGTGTGTGTGTGTGTGTGTGTGTGTGTGTGTGTGTTTACGTAATTGTAGTGTACTGATTTGGAATTATGCTTGTGGGTTCCAGTCTCTTTGCCTGTACTTATCAAGCTTTGCCTTAATTTTTTCATGTTGTTAGCCTGGATTATATTTCCACGTAACCCTTCACACGCACCCATGTGGCAAGCTGTACTTCCTAACATCTTTTAAGCAATCTTACTTTTTCGACTTTTGACTATGACCTCTTATTGATCTTGCATCCCATAGTAGGAGGTCTTCTCTACCCATTTTCTATACCATTTTTCATATCAAATTACCATTATCATGTCACATCTCTCCTGGTTCCTCCAATGTTGGAAATTTGTTTACTAATTCTTTCCTTGTATGTCTTGGGATCATCTTAGTTGATACTCTTTGTATTCTCTCTGGTTTTCTTTATTTGGTATGGTGATGACTGTTGCAGCTCACCTTTTCAATGATTATTGTATTTTCTCCTTGTTCTTCTTTTCTTCTTCATGTTTTCTCTTAATTTTCTTCGTATTCTTTTTCGTTTTCTTTTTTCTTCCTCATCTCCGTCTTACGAGTATTTTCCTTCCTCTTCTTTACCTTCTCATTCATCATGTTCTCCCTCTTTTTCTTCGTATTCCGTAGGGCCCGACACTTTTCTGGATCCCAAAATGCCCAAAGAATATTGATGGACAGAATGAGGTCAAAATGGGAGGATGTGGTTGGGGTGGGGTTGGGGGCGTGGAACTTGGTAACAAGGGCAGTCGCCAGGAGGAGCCTCCGGAGGTCGAGAATCGACCCCTTCGAAGGTCACGCCAACTGTGACAGATCGAGGTCTAAAGGACTTCTCTTCTTCCTCCTCCCCTCATCTTGTCCCCTCTTCCACCTCCTTCCTCACTTATCTCCCTTCCCCACACTCAATCTTCTCCACCACCGCCACTTCTGTTATGGAACGCCTCGCCCCAAAATGCTTTGAAGACCACGGGTTGGAGTGATGGGGGAGGGGTGGGGTGAGGTAAAGGAGGAGGAGGAGGAGGAGTTGGTAAGGGGGTACTACTCTTTGATAGCTTGTGGCCTTCCATGGCCTTCTGGAAGGGACCTAGAGGAACTTGTGTGAAGACCCCGACTGTCTCCGGCTGGAGAGGGATAAAAAAAAAATAAAAAAAAATTAAAAAAAATAACGGCAAAAGCAAAACTATCTCGAAGAAGACTGGTAGCAGAGGGGAGACAGAGAATATGGACGGCGACGAAAAACGTAAGAGTCGGAGAGAAGGGGAATGAAGGAAATAAGGGCGAATATGAAATATATGAAGAGATTTATTTTTCCTAGTGTATGAATTGGCTGCGAATGTGACGGGAAAAGAAGTAGAGGTGGAGGGAGAGTGTAGATTGAAGGAGCAAGTAAATACCTTAGGGGGTTAAAAAGTGTAATGAGATGTAATAACCCTTTGCGAATGGATGCCAAAAGGAGATTGTATGAAGGAGTGATTGTGCCGATAGCACTATATGGGACAGAAACATGAAACATTAAAGAGGAAGGGGAGTTTAAATGTGTTTGAGATGAAATGCCTGAGAAGTATGATAAGGGTTACTAGGCTGGATAGAATGAGGAACGAGGAGGTGGGTGAGGAGGATAGCGGTGGTGGAAAGGGAGTTGGAAGATAGGGTAGATGAAAGAGTATTGGGATGCTTTGGACACATGGAAAGAATGAGTGAAGAAAGGTTAGTAAAAGAGGTGTGGAAGGCAGTGGAAGGAGTAAACATGAGGGACGACCAAGGATGAGATGAATGGATGGGGTAAAAGGGGACAGAGGGGAATGTCTGTTGACGAAGGAAGGGAGAAGACAGAAGATAGGGGTGAATGGAGATGGGTTGTGTATGGATGATGCTGTGATGCATGGAAGGGAGTGGGTGGGGGATAGGGGGTGAGGGAGTATGTGTGAATGATATTTTGACGCAGCCCGAAGGGATTTCTCCCCGTCTTCTCTTTTTCTGCATGAGGGGACGAAGAGGGGTGATCGCCGATTAAATGAAGCAGCCTTGCTATGGATGTGCTGTGTCTTGATACATTGCTTCTGACCCAGGACAGTGGGAGAGATGCAGGGATGACCCGTCATCCAGGAGCCAAGATAAGAGGGAGGGAGGAGGGGTTGAATGGGAGTGGAGTATGTGGGGATGGAATGGGTGGGAATGGTTTTTATGCTTTTTTTTGGCTACCTCCCTTGTAAGGGAGAAAAAGCCGTTGGTATATATATTATCATCATCATCATTATTATTGTTATTATTATTACTATTACTATTGCCATTGGTATTGTCATTATTAAAGCTGCTGTTATCCTGGGCATGTAGAGGGTGAGTCTGTTTAAATGTAATTACTCGTATTGTTGATAGTTATTGTCATTATCATTGTATAAAGTAAATGAAGGATTATTATAATGGCTATAATATTGTAAAATATTATGAACATTACGATTGTCACTATCATCATTAACTGAAGACGCTAGGGAGAGAAAGGTGAAAGTAAATTGGTCACGCTATTCCGGATTCACATGGAAATTTGGTATAATTGGATAAGGACTAAAAGCGAATTCATCGTTTGATTGTACAAACGAGGAAAAAATATCCCATTCGGCAGTAAAATTTGCTCAGACTTGAATTTGGTGAACGGTCGGGAACATGATTATAGACTAAACCGTCCTGGACGGGATCCGTGACGTCATGTCGCGTCCTGTCTCGCCCTGTCTCTCCCCAGGAGCATCTCAGTTTCTCGTAGCCTATCCGCAGGTCTGTAATTTTTAGGGGGCCTTGTGGTTGCTTTTTGTCGGTTTGTGATTGTCTGGAATTGAGGCTCCGTCAACACTGCATTTTGATTGATGAAGATAATACCGTGTAGCATTTATCAAAAGAAAGGGTAGACAGGGAATAATAAAGTTCAGTTCTTCCTATTTTAAGCTTCCGTTGCTTTTATTTTTTCCTCCTCTTCCTCCACTTGTAGCCGTTCACATTCACGCATCCTCTTTCGTCACATTTAGTCCCTTTCCCCGCCATAACGCATCATCTACTTTTAGTGTTCCACTTTCTCACTCCTACGCTCCAGCAATTTCCTACTCCACGGGCAATACCGCCAAGACCCAATTTTGCACCATTATCTCCACCATGATTACGGGGACAGTTTGTGCGATTCCTGTAAATATTAGGGCTACGGCTGCATACCACTATTTTCTCCGTATCAGTGTATGTGATTATCACTGCTATGTTGATACCATTGTCATTGTACCAGCCATTGCCACATTATCTAACCAGTACCATCCACCCATACCACAATCATTGTCACTACACCACCCACATCCCACCCATTACTCATAACACCCACTGACAACCTACCTCCCGCCACTTCATATCACCCACCGTCACCAAAATGCCATACACCACTATATCACCCACAATCATCTTGATTCTACCCACCACCACATACCAGAACTCGCTTCACTGTAACCACTAGTTTCTGTTCATTTCGCCCGAGGGGGAGAGCGTGGGAAGGGAAGGAAAGGAAAGCGAAGGAGAAGGATGAGAGAGAGAGGAAAACGAGGGAGAGTGAGGCAGGACGGACTCGGAGTGGTGAAGGGATAATAACGGCGGTTGAATTCCCTGAACGATGACAAGAGCAGAAAGGAAAACGGTTTCTCAGAGGCGAGAGGGGTAGAGGGAAGGAGAGCGTGGAAGGGGAAGAATAATGGGAGAGGGAAGATGTGAAGTCAAGAGAAGGATGAGAGGCTGGGAGCATGATTTTGGGAAGCACTGGTGGGGTGAGTTAGAGTCGAAAAGCTCTGAATTAGGTCCTCTGGCGTTGAGCTGAAGACACTGGCAGGCGAGGACGAGGGACTGTGAGAGTCCTCGAGTGTAGAGGCATTTTCTCAAATAGGAGGAGGCAATAGTCATGTATATATTTTACGATTTTTTGTCAATGTTATTTCTCGGTACTGTGACAGTTTTCTATGTCTTATTACGATCACGTTTTCTATGGTACTGACAATCGTCGACTTTTGAAACATTGGACTT
>NC_134802.1:9435118-9445118 GCF_046742065.1 Oratosquilla oratoria | reverse complement strand
ATCATCATCTTATCATCATTATCATCATCTTATCATCATTATCATCATCTTATCATCATTATCATCATATCATCATATCATCTTATCATCATCTTATCATCTTATCATCTTATTATCATCTTATCATCTTATTATCATTATCATCTTATTATCATCTTATCATCTTATTATCATTATCATCTTATTATCATTATCATCTTATCATCATCATCATCATATCATCATCATTTTATTATTTTATTATTATTTTATTATTATTATTATAATAATAATAAATAAGCAACAACAACAACAACAACATCGCTCTCACTCATTTGTTATGCTATTCAGACTTTATCTTAGTCTTATTTGCCTGTTTGTTTACTGTTTTGACTTGATTTAATTGATTAATAATTATTATTCTAATCGAAGTGGCTAATTCACTAGTTACATATCGTTCTATGACACTTTGTTTTGTTGTAGCTATAAGTTTAGAGTGTACCCAGTACATTTGACTGGAAATACTACAAGAATGAATGAATTGGTGTTGCTTGTTGCAAATTGTCTCTATTTCATAAATACCTTTTTTTTTTAAGAAAAGATCAATTTATTTACTCGTGATGTCCAAATCTCCACACACTGACTCATAGTATCGTTTTCAGTTTCCCTCTTTCTATGACGTTATATCGTCCCAATGTCCCCTCCATTTCTTTAAGCGACTTGAATATATTTTCCTCAACCCTTAGCTTTTATTTTGGAGGAAAAAAATTCATCCTTTGCAGCCACTGTTTAACCCACACATATTAACATGAAGAAAATTATTCCGAAACGATGAAAAGTCGTAATCTAAGAATTAAAAGCCATTCCTTCAGTGACACTTCTGAAGGAAATATCCGGTGATCAGAAAAAAACCCGGAGGATCTGTAAAATGGAAGAAGAGCGACATCCAGCAACTCCAGTCGCTGAGTAGGTAGTGTCTTCGAGTTTCTTAACTACTTTTTGAAGCGAATTCTGCAGATCCTTGGGTAGAAAGAAGCGTTAAAGAAGAATTGGCCTGAGTCCTACTTAGCTTTTTTTTCCCCCGAATCTGATGGCTGGAGCCGGTTTACTTGAAGATTTTTTTCTGGTAGGGGGAAGTTGAGTGAGTAAAAGTAAGAAATGAGTGTTTAAATTGGATGTTTGATTAGATGTTGTGATTGAAACCCATTGAAGTGTCCTTGCCTTAGTATACTCATGCACTATCTTTTCTTGGGATCTTCTTTTAGTTGTTTCTTTTGGGCGATGTAGCCCATGCATACAGGTAAAGCCAATGGTGGCAGATGAGCGTGGTGGGGTTAGGGGAGGGAAGGAGGACATGTAGGTGGAGTATTGTTGACACAGGTGGACCAGGGCCGAGAAGAAATTTGGGTCGGGAAGCTGATAGGAAGAAAATTATGGAGAAAGTAAATGTGTCTCAGGCTGTGGAGATGATGTGAAAACGATTGAGATAAGAGGGAAATTGAAGAAAAAAGAGGGAGAAGAGGAGAGAGGAAAAGAAAAATTTGGGAGGCAGGGATGACGCGAAAAGAGAAAAAATATAATAATGGGGAGAGAGAGAAAGGAAAGAAGAGAGATTGAAAGAGAGAAAGAGAACTGAAATTGAAATGAAAACGAGGCGTATGTTGACCGAGTTATAGGGGAAAAAAAGGAAGTGGTAACGAAGAATAGGTCAATGAAGAAGTGGAGAAAAAGGGTGAAGGGGGAAAGAGAAGAGGAGATGAGATTAAGTTAGGGGTGGAGCGGCTCGCTGCAGCAGTTGGAATGTTCCCACACACGAGGGAGTAGGATAAGCCTCAGACTGCAGATGGGTCGCCAGGGTTCGACAATGTGGGAGTTGACTCCATGAATTGGGAGTGAGGGACCGAGAGAGAGAGGGGGGGAGGGAGGGAGGGAAAGATTTCCTGGGGATGTACGAGGATGGGATCGTATCGATTTTATCTTTTACAGTCTCATCAAGGGCCTGCTCTCTCTCTCTCTCTCTCTCTCTCTCTCTCTCTCTCTCTCTCTCTCTCTCTCTCTCTCTCTCTCTCTCTCTCTCTCTCTCTCTCTCTCTCTCTCTCTCTCTCTCTCCTCTCTCTCCTCTCTCTCCTCTCTCTCTCTCTCTCCTCTCTCTCTCTCTCTCTCTCTCTCTCTCTCTCTCTCTCTCTCTCTCTCTCTCTCTCTCTCTCTCTCTCTCTCTCTCTCTTTTCAAGTATTATGGATGTTCAGCAAATGTGTTGCTATTTAGGGTGTTATTCTTATCGGCACACTCGTGTTGACTTTTCATTACTTTTCATTACTTTTCAACTTGTTTATCTTCCACTGTGAAATAGTATTTGGGTATATTTCAGAGCTGCAATTTTAGAAAACAGTGTGGATGTAGATGGTTTAGAAAACTGATCCAAAAGCGTGGACCCCCAGAGGGGGATCATATACTATCATAAATAGGCCCACACAGCCGAAAACTAATGTTAATGGAAACCTAACGAGACTCTTTAGTATTGGAATGGTTTCTTGGTAGAATGTAGCAACTCATAATTATGGGGTTCGTCATAAAATAGGTCGTGAATTTGTTGTCAAGAGCGACATGGCGTCAGCTGCATCACTTGCATACGACATGACATCATCAGCAGCCCTTCAAGGCTATATTACATCAGCTGCAGGAGTTTGATACATTACATCAGCTGCACCACATCCGGACAACATTGTATCAGCGTCGGCTGCAGCAGTTTCAGTCGACATGACGTCTCAGGTGCAGCATTTCCAGCGCCATCTCGAGCTCATCAACTACATCCCCTTAGCCGAACCACCGTCATTATTGGAGATCCGCTCACCTCATCACCTAATACCTCTCCACCACCTCCAAGCTATCACCACAATTGCAATGTCACCACCGCCTACCCTGTTCTCTCCACCAGTACCCATCTGTTTTATCGCACCTGTTGTAATAGAAGTAACGTTATTATCAGTAATTGTATTTGCATTAATGTTCAACACCTACAAGGGTTGTAACGACTGCCAATAATTCTCAAGGGCCACTTACACGGTGGAACGGTTTGTCAAACAAGTGTTTGAAGTGATGTATGACCGTGTAAATGGGGTATTTGATTGTCAAACACGTTTGACAAACTTGTTTGACAACCAAATACCCCATTCACACGGTCAAACATCACTTCAAAAACTTGTTTGACAAACCGTTTCACCGTGTAAGTGGCCCTTTACATAGAAACAGTTACACTAATTGGCTTGTAGGTTACCAATACCCATTTCACCACAGCCACTGCCACCTTCACAGTCACCAACCATACAACTATCTTTATATGCATCAGTTACATCGTCATCTTCATGATCGTCATCACCATCGTTGTCGATCATCATCACCGTCATCATCGATCATGACCACCACCACCTGCAATACCACCATGACCTACACTACCACCACAAACTACACCTCCAACATGTGGTCCAATACCGTTGTGGTGAATTTTTCGAGAAAACGAGAAGAAGAAAAGAAGAAGAAGAAGAAAGAAGGAAGATGAGCTATGGTCACTGCCCATAACGTCACAGGATCAGGCTTGTGCGAAACTGCCGCCTGCAGCTAGAACCCCCGAACGAGTTTCGAAAAAAAAAATGTCGGCCTGCGTTGTTGATTTAGGGGAATTTTAACAGAAAATATTTCAAATAGGTGACCCACTTTTCCACAGAAAAATATATATATATATATTTTCTTGTTTTTCCCAGTGAAGTATTTTATTTGTGTGTATCTATTGGATGCATATGAACAGGCCCCATAGACGAAAGCGTGGGAAACATGCAAAGGTGTTATATACTGAGAAGCCGCATAGACGTCTGGGTTATTATTTATATAACCACGTCAGTAAGGTGATATCAGTTTTATTTTACTGTGCAAGGCAACTCTATTCAGAAGCGAGAACTGTACACGGTTTTTATATAGTTGGTTTCATCTGATTACAATAGTGTCAGTCACATTGCCACCAGAGGTGTGACTGCTCTCTTACTTGGTGGGGCTCTGGAATCGGTCTCCACCCAAGACTGGGCAAGGGGAGCACTGGCCCAGAAATGTCGAAAACAGATACTCCAGTTAGTCTAGCGAGCAGCATAGGAATGCAGTGTGTAAATATTTAATTGGTGTAGGGACTGGTTTTTTGTAACTATTCAGTTTCTAGGTTAGATAAAAAAAACGTGACCACTATCCCACGTGTTAGTGCTAGTGCTAGTGGACGAATAATTCAACATCCCACTCACACACAGTGGGAAGTGAGAAACCCCTGGTAGGGCAAAGTCGTGTCAGTTGCGGCAAGCCGCTGGGTTTTCTAGGCCGACGCGTTGGATCGCTTCCCCGCCTGGTCAGGGCTGTAGGGAACCAATGCAGCAAACCCGCAGCGGGTCCCGGGGTTCGAACTCATGACCACCCGCTCATGAGTTCATGGGTGCATCCACTGGGCTACCGCTCGGCCCGGTAGATGAATAAACAATTCATTGGGTGTCATTGTGGGTGTGTTTGGCATTTAACCGTTCTCCTTCCGCCTCCCATCAGCCTGGGTCGCCCCCCACAGGTTTCAAGAGTAGAAAATCCGCAGTTGGCAGAAAATGACATTTTGGATTGCGAAGACCAACTTTGTCTATGTAGGATTTCGTGGCTCATTTGGGGACGCTCAAGTTCAAGAACCATTTGCAACTCGTTTGACTTCTGTAGCCCCGTGGCATTGTACAGTCTCTCCCCTCTCTCTCCCCCCCTCTCTCTCTCCCTCTCTCTCCCTCTCTCTCCCTCTCTCTCTCTCTCTCTCTCTCTCTCTCTCTCTCTCTCTCTCTCTCTCTCTCTCTCTCTCTCTCTCTCTCTCTCTCTCTCTCTCTCTCTCTCTCTCTCGTTCACTCTCTTACTCTCTCTCTCTATAAATATATGTATATATATATATATAAATATATATATATGTATATATATATTATATATTATACATATATATATATATATATATATATATATATATATATATAATATGTATGTATGTATCCCTCTTTCTCTCGTTCTTTCTTCCTCTATAGGTTGTTTTTATAAAATCTAAATTATCCTGACCTTAGCCTTGGCAAAACGAGTAAAGAGTAGTTGTGTGATAATGTTTTACAATTGATAACTTTACCATTTACTGGTTGACGCAATCCTTATAGCTAAAACCGAGAAGCAGATAAAACCGTGTAATTACACGTTGAGGGAGTAACAAACACCAGCCGGTATAAGAATTAGTGTTTTCTAAAGCCTTACACCCGACGGTGTTCATAAACTAGTCCCAATGTTGAGTGGTTTCAAGGGTGGTTATGCTTTAGTACAGAAAGGGAATTGAGGACACGACCCATCCGCTGATGGAGGTTCTGCAGCTGCAGCAATAAAAGCTGGAGGAAGACCGAAGAGTCTCTCCAAGTAGAATAGTAAAAAATAGAAGGATAGTTAATCTTAGTGTAGGATGGAGGAAGGATGATGAATCCTACTAAAGGAAGAGGCTGGAGCAAAGGAAGGATAGTTCGTTGTGATTAGTGAAACAATGGGTGGTGGGTCCTTAGCATGGAATGAGAATGTTTTAAGAGGATGAGAGATTGGAAGGACGGTTAACGATGATGACAAAAGAATCTGATGGGATGAGGAGTTAAATTAATATCTTCGTTATGGTAGTGTCTCAGGTTGAATAGAGTAGCCTGGCGCTAGTGAGAATAAAAACTTTAAAGGCATTAGAGAAAGAGAATGACAGAGTTAGAGGGGAGATGTGATAATTCGGTCGGCAGAGGGGCAGACTGCTGAGCAGAAGTTCGCCGGCTCAATATCCGCTTTGGCCAACTACGTTCCTTGGTAGCCGTCGCTTAAAATGACCCACGTGATGTATTCCTTGCACTGTAACTTTCCTTCTGTCTTCGTATCTGTAGAATGAGTGAACTCAACTGCATGAACCCGTAATTCTACAACCGGGTGCGACCAAACCTAATGCCCCGAGCTACGTAATAGAAGTATAGTCTCATTGGTACTGGTTGATATTGGGTTCAACGTTAGGAAAATATGAGAATTAAAAAATTGAATAGTGTAGAACAAAAAAAATTGCAGAACACTTATGGGTCCATAAGTGCAGCAAGTTGCTTTTGTTATCATTTGTCCGTTTATTATTTGCTTGATTCTCATTTGTTATTAATTATGTCAATTTATTATTATTTACTATTTACCTTTTTATTATCTAACTATACCTATGCATTTATTTATATATTTTACTTATTATTTACATTATTATAATTTTTATTTATTCATTTATTTATCATTATTATGATTTTTTCGCATCCGACCTAGATATGGGCCAAAAGGTCTCCTGTCGGCATGCTCCGCCTTTGTAATCCTTAATCACGTACCAACGGCTTTTTCCCCCTTACACGGGAGGTAACCAAAGTCAAAGGCATAAATCCACTCCCATCCATTTCATCCCCACATACTCCACTCCAATTCACCACCCATCCCTCCTTCCCTCTTTTCTTGGCTCCTGGATGACGGGTCATCCCTGCATCTCCCCCACTGCCCTGGGTCAGATGCAATGTAGCAAGACACAGCACATCCACAGCAAGGCAGCTTCATTTAATCGGCGACCATCCTCTCCGTCCCGTCATGCAGAAAAAGAGGAGATGGGATGAAATCCCTTTGGGCTGCGTCAAAATATCATTCACACATACTCCCTCACCCCTCACCCCCTAATCCATCCCCCACCCACTCCCTTCCATGCATCACAGAATCATCCATACACAACCATTCTCCTCTCATCCCTATCTTCTGTTTTCTCCCTTCCTCAACAGACATTTCCCTCTTTCCCAATGCCCTTTTTACCCCATCCACCCATCTCGTCCTTGGTCACCCCCTCATGTTTACTCCCTCAAACTCTGCCTTCCACACCTCTTTTACTAATCTTCCTTCACTCATTCTTTCCATGTGTCCAAACCATCCCATTAATCTTTCAATCCGATCTCCCAACTTCCTTTCTACGCCCGCTCTCCTCCTCACCTCGTTTCTCACTCTGTCCAGCCTAATAACCCCTACCATATTTCTCAGACATTTCATCTCGCACAGATTTACACTCTTCCTCTTTTACTCTCTTTATGTTCCAGTACAATCACTCCATCATACAATCGCCTCTTAGCATCCATTCCCAATTGTTTATTTCTCATTACTCTTTTCAATCCCCCAAGGAATTTACATGTTTCAATCAATATTCTACCTCCACCTCCACCTCCACTCCTCCCTTTCCCGCCACATTCGCACCCAAGTATCTAAAATTATCCACTTCCTCCAGTCTCTCTCTCTTAATACTCTCTTCCAAATTGCTGCCACCCTTGTACATCTCATCACCTTACTTTTACCCACATTTATCTTCAACTTCCTTCTTTAGTACACCTTCCCAAACTCCGTCACTAACTTTGTCAATCCCTCTTCTGATCCTGCTACAAAAGCAGTGTCGTCAGCAAACAACAACTGGTTTATCTCCCATTTTTCTCCATTTTCGTTAACCATCTCCAATCCCCAGCCCTTTACCTTTGCATTTGCCTCTCGCACTACCCCATCCATGTATAAATTGAACACCCAAGACGACAACACATCCCTAGTGAAGTCCCACCTTTACCTCAAAACACTCACTCTATCCATTTCTAATTCTAACACAGGCTCTACTACTCTCGTAAAAACTCGACTAATCTTAACAGCTTTCCTCCTATCCCATATATCTGCTGTACCTCCCAAAAGGCCTACCTGCCTACCCTGGCATAAGCCTTTTCCAAATCCTAAAGGCAAAAAAAAAAAAAATAAATAAATAAGTAAATAAATAAAATTGAATTAAATAAATCCATACCTTTACCTGTCCTAAACCCACACTGTTCCTCACCAATTACTCCCTCTGTTCCTCTCCTAATCCTCTCAATCAAACCTTCCATTAGCCTTCCCAAATACACTCGACAAACTGATCCTCTGAAACTAGTACACTTGCGTTTGTCCCATTTTACCTTGTAAAGCGGAACTATACAGGCACTCCTCTAGTCCTCTGGCACTCTACCCTCTTTTAGGGAAACATTAAACAACCTCACCAGCCGGTGCACCATCTGCACCTTTTGCCTTTTCTCCTCTGCTTGATTTGCCTCCCCTTCCTTTCTTAATTTCCTTCCAAAACATCTTTTTATTTTCAAAAAAATATGTCATACTCTTACCCCACTTCACATCAGCTCTCCTCTTTGCCTCCTTTACCTTATGTTTCATTTCTCTTCTCTTTTCTTTGTACATCTCATATGATTCTCTCGTCCTATTTTGTAACCAATCTGTGAAAGCTCCTTTCTTCTCTTCTACAACCTTCTTTGCTTCATTATCCCACACTACATTTCCTTCTATTTCCTCCCGT
This sequence comes from Oratosquilla oratoria, assembly GCF_046742065.1. NCBI lineage: Eukaryota > Metazoa > Arthropoda > Malacostraca > Stomatopoda > Squillidae > Oratosquilla > Oratosquilla oratoria. The sequence continues at coordinate 9,436,695 of NC_134802.1, read as the reverse complement.
CCTTCTTGTACCACACACCATCTTTGCACACTTTGTGACTCCTTCCTTGAACCATCCCCATTCCTCCTCCGCTCCTAGTTCTACTCCATCCGTCACCCCCTCCCGCTCTTCTCTCAGCTGCTTCTTGTACTCCTTTTCTTATCATTTAAGCTTTTAATGATAATGATAATAATACTAATAATGATGATAATGATAATAGTAATGATAATAATAATAGTAGTGATATAAAAAAATGTGCCATCAACCCACCAGTATTATTGCTATTGCTATCATTACTATTAGTGTTACTATATTTGTGAAAAAGATTTAATTAGGAAAGTGATAGGAAGAAGGAAGGTTTGGTTTAGACTCGGCGAGCCCCGCCAGATGGCGAACGAATACTTTCCAATGGGAACTGCCCAGCAGGCGAATAGGATTTGTTCTGCAGGGGAGAAAAAGGAAGGGGGAGGAAAGGCCAAGACCTGGGCCCTCGGACCTGAGGAGGAGGAGGAGGAGGAGGTCCGTTCGTCGATCCAAACTGTTATCAGGCCACAGTCCCCATCTTCGACGAAGTGACATTATGTGTGGTGAAAACCAGAATGAAATGATAGAAAAGAAGACGCCATTGATGGTTGAAGTAAAAGTAAAAGGAGGGGGAGACGTGCCTTTGCTTATTATGAGGATTGAAACGCACAACGAGGAGGAGGAGAAGGTTGGAAGCTGAGAGGAAGTTAGAAGGAAGGATGACGAGTGGTGGAAGAAGGCTGGGAATTCCCGCTTAGCCTGTTGTGCATCTTGGCGACCCGACCTTCTTTAGTCTCATCATCCTCTCCTTCCTCTTCCTCCCCCTCCCCATCCTCCTTCTCCTCTTCCTCCTCCTCCTCCTCCTCTTCCTCTTCCTCTTCCTCTTCCTCTTCCTCCTCCTCCTCCTCCTCCTCCTCATCCTCATCCTCATCCTCATCCTCCTCTTCTCTCACCTCACTTCTCCTCTCCTTACCTCCCCCTCATTTCCCTTCCGTTGCACCTTCTCCCACACATCCCTGTGTTCCTTCTCATCCTGGGCATCCTTGTCCCAAATTCCTTCTCCCCTACTCGCACGTTATCTCCTCTCCCATCTGTTTTCCCTCTCCATTTACCCTCAGTTTCCTCTCCTATTCGCCCTTGCTTACTCCCATTCATATATATATATATATATATATATATATATATATATATATATATATATATATATATATATATATTTTTTTTTTTCATCTTTCTTCGGCGATACTACTTTCTTTCTCGTCTTCTTTTCCCTTACCATCTCTCCCCCCTTCTTTTCCCTCGATATTTTTTATCATATCTTCACGTAATTCCCCTTTTCTGTTAATCTTTGTTTTAGTGTCTGTTTTCGCTTCTTGCGTTCATTTTTGTTCTTCGCTAATCCCGTAGGATTTGTTCCTATTCCCTGTTATTATGAATTCGTGAATGTGTCGATTTGGGTTCGTATTCCCATGTACCCCATCCGTGACCCCATTCCCAGTCCCTTTTCTACCCCTGACCTCATTCTATCCCCCGAGACTCCCAAAATCCTATTTCCATTCTCTCTTACACAGCTC
>NC_134802.1:9417618-9425118 GCF_046742065.1 Oratosquilla oratoria | reverse complement strand
TAAATATCCAAAGCAACATGATTTCCGTCATTGGTTTGTTTAACAATTCAGTGAAGCCACCACCACCCGTGACCGCACCCTATGTCAATACGCCCCAACCCCCCTCCACCTCCTCCCACCCACTCCATCCATCCTCCCCCCAACCGACCTCGCAACCCCCTAACCCCCCAACCTCCCTCCCCCGACCCTCTCCTTCCCGTCTTAATGAGAAGCCAACCCCTCCCACTAATCCTTCCCCCCACTACCCCTTCCACCACCCAAGCCGGCTAGATTCGTATATATAAGTCACCAACCGACGATTTCCTTCGTCATTTCTTTGGACCTACACATGAGCAAGGTCTATATAGTATAGGTCAACCCACGCGCAGGTTCCAAATACCCAGCGGGGGAAGTGGGGGGTTCGTGACGTCACTGGGTGCAGTCGGCGTGATCTGTCAGGTGTCTCTCTCCTCCTCCCCCCCTCCCCATGGCTCCCGTTCTCTCTCTCTCTCTCTCTCTCTCTCTCTCGGCCTTACTCTCGCTCTCTTTTTCTACTCCCGCTCTCTCTCTCTCTTATAATAATAATTAGTATTACTACTATTATTAACTTTAATTGGAGATCTGTCTCCCCAGACGGGCATAGGGAGACAGATCTTCAGATGAGCACATCTGGGGAGGTAGGTCTTCACATGATCCCAGGGACTTGACATGACTTTAGATGCGAATATAACCCCGCCTTCGGATCTGACCTGGGGACAGCTGTGCAAGGTCACATCTTGCCAGTTTACTATGAGGGTGGAATTTCTTTACATGGGTGTTCTAGGGAAACAGATCTTCACATGATCCATATAATAATCATTGCTATGATATATATATACATATATATATATATATATATATATATATATATATATATATATATATATATATATATATCATATTATTACTAATATTATCATGACATCTGAGTTATATTTTACATTACATATATAACTGAATTTAAGGCGGGAGATCAACAAAAACACAATATTCATTGATTCTTATTTAATATATACCTTCTTGTGAGTATACACTCAATACAAACCAATTACACCTTATTTACACATTCTTACACCTTATTTACACTTAATGTTTACACTGTTATGTGGGATTCCCTTTGATGTTGCTAATTTTGATAATTTTCTGTTGCCAATCTTTTGTGCCACTATTTTTCTGTTTAATATTCGCATCCTGAAAAAAATTCTGCATTTAACGAAGTAAGCTATGACATCCTCAGGTAAAGGTACAAATTTGACCATGTATTTTGTCAAGTTCTTCATGGCATTTTTTTCAGCTTTTAGCTTGGAATCTCCATGGTAACAATTAAACAACCTTTCCATGGTTTTCAAATGGTCAAAAAATTCCTTGTTAGGTGTTTTTAGTTTTCCTTTCAATCTACTTAAGGCAGAAATACATGTATTATCATTGTCCTTCACACTTGATCCTAGGAATTCATATTGGGGAAATTTGTTTACCATAAACCCACCAACATACCTTAGACCTTCAGTTTCCATGGCTTCTTCAAAAGTTATGTCTTTTACATCAAATGAAAGGGGTTCATAACAGTCTGGCTCATCATCCACAGCAAAAACCATTGCTGATAAGCAGAGTTCTTCATCCAAATTGTTGTGATCAATTTTGGAAGTAGCAGCACATTGATTAACATTAATTTTAGCAAGTGCTGCATGCGACATGTTTGTACTTGTGCACTCTTTCACTGTGTTATACCTCATACCCATCAGAGCAATTTCTTTTCCAAGAAGAATTTTTTTAATTCTATGTTTGATCTGTACAGGAGATGGGTTGTCATTAGCTCCTGCCATTTGTCTAAGACAGCCAAAAAAATGTTCTAAGCAATCTTGATTTAGTCTGTAAGTTAGCAAAAAGGTCACATTAAATCTTTCATTCAACATTTTATATAACTTTGAGAGGGACATTGAAGAAATTATTAACCCTTTTTGAAATTGATATAAGTGATTTTTTCCACCCACTCTCATTTCTTTAGCAGTTTTAATCATATCTTCCAAAATGTGATTTTGTTCTTCCAAATTCCACCCATAGGCATTTCTAGAGGATTTTTTTGAATCTATACGTACCCTTGCATTAAAGAGATCAAACCAACGATCTACTAGCATAATGAATTTACTAGTCATTTCCCAATCATTACTCTTTAAAAGGCCTTGCTCACCAAAATACTCAATTGTTTTACCTGTAGTTTCAGACAACAGTTGTGCAGCTAAGTGAACATTCATTCTTCGATGACCTTGTACATCAATGTGTTTGTCGCTCAGTCGGAATGTTGTCTTTAAGTCTTTTACACTCCTTTTGATTATCTCACGAATACAAGAATTGGTCACATTTTTGCATCCATTTTTGCCATCCAATTTGAATCCAGAATCTAAAAGATTGTTTCTAATTAGTTTTATGAGATGTGGAGCATCAGCAAAAACAAAAATTTCCCTGTCACTAGAAGCTGGATTTGTGAAGCTATGGTTATCAATGGTGACACCAAGTGTTTGTAAGAGTTTGAGATTTGTTGATCCCATATCCGATACCATAGCAACAACTAAAAATCCAGCTTCTTCCACCTTAACAATAATGTCATACAGTATGTCCTTAGTCATATTAGTGTCAAAGTCGTAGTACACTAGCTGTTTCCAAGGGCTTGTCAGTCCCCTTAACATAGCACACTGCAGTCTCTTTTTAGGTTCATATATTACATCAGTGCCTTTTTCGTATGTCCAATCTGATGCAACACTTGTCTCATCAAAAGACAGTACACAAAGGCGCTCAATATCTGACATTTTTTCTGTTTTTTGGTTCAAAAGCTGAATTACTGGTAATAACACACCAGGTTGTAAGTCAAGCTTTGACACACGGCGGTTGAGCGTACTTACAGAAGGCAGAGGAAGATGCTTCTTTTCCCTTAAATATTTGTATGCTTTTGAACTGTAGCCATGCAGTACCAGCGATTCACTAATATCATTATCTGTGTAAGTTGCTGGTTGTTTTCCATTTAACATTGCATCTATTTGTGTTTCTGTAAAGGATTTCCCAAGTCCCTTCTTAATGTCAGCTACAGCTATGTCATATGCAGTTTTGAATGTGCTTTGTAAACGCCTTTTCTCTTTTTCCCATTGTTTCTGTTCCCTACGCAGATCATTTCTTTCTTGCGTCACTTGCTTAAGCCTTCTATTGGCTTCAGTCAAGTGATCAAGCAGAGGATCTAAACCTGAAACTGGGAGACTGGTCGGAGGTCTACTTTCTTGCAACACTGGTGGACCTGGTGGTGGTGATCTTGAATTACACTGGGATGGTGCATTTCCTGAAATAATTAGATGTGTTTTGTTTACCATTTCATGAACCCATCTCTGTGAGCTTGTACGTTCAAAAACAAACAAGTTACATGAACACATTATATTGAGATTAATCACATTAATTCACGCACAATAATTCAATTAACACTGGTCAAAACATCAAGCTTTTATTACAGCAGTTAGATGGAAATTGCAAAATAAGTGTATCCTACTCACCATCAGTCTGTAAAGGCTTGAAACTTGAATCAGGCAGAGGTTTTAAATCTGGAACTGGGCGACTGGTCGGAGGTCTATTTTCTTGCAATACTGGTGGACCTGTGTCTAATGGTAAATGTAACGATGGAACTGCACCAGGCTTGAATGCTATACAACTTGGAGGCACCGGTATTCCAAGGAGTTCGAATTTCATATTTCTCTGAAATGCTGATTGTTCAAAATGTTTGCTGCATATACGTTGAGTCAGTGGGTTTATGTGGTCTTTTCTCCCACACAGCTGAATCCAGCGATTTTGGGTTTCTTTATCTTTTGGAAACCGAAAATAATGAACATTTGATTTCCCTTTCACTCGAAAATTACCACAGCTACGCACGGCGCAAGACGGCATTGTGATACCACAAGAACGGTGAGGATAAGTAGGCAGAGAAGTGTGACCTTGTCCCGTTCAGTGGCAAGCACAGATTGACACACGCTCCCGCGTTTAACCTCTACTGCACCCGTTGACGTCACGGATGCGCAGAACACAGGAAAAGCGAAGCGCTCGTGGGTTGACCTATACTATATAGACCTTGCACATGAATAAAAGTAGGTTGTACACCACTGTCGGAAAAATAAAAGCACCAGAATTAGTGGTCGAAATATACGTATCTCTGTACTACTGCTCTCATTTTGTCTATAGTGGGTTACAATCATATATATATATATATATATATATATATATATATATATGAATTTTGTGTGTGTGTGTGTGTGTGTGTGTGTGTGTGTGTGTGTGTGTGTGTGTGTGTGTGTGTGTGTGTGTGTGTGTGTGTGTGTGTGTACCTGGACAGTAGAATGTCTCTAATGGAAGTTATATTTAAAATTTTGGCCAGTAATTCATTGTCAAGATTTTTGTTTGTGTTTTCCAGGTTTATGATAGTATTATACAGTATGTTAACTTGACATATAATGGGATAATGGACATAAAACCTGAGACCTGAAAGTATTTCTGCACATAAAGGACATACAGGACAAATATAAGATAAATGAAAACGAAAGAGGACATAGAGTTCACTTTAAAATAATAAAAAATATATTACCAATCGTTATTTTGTTGCTTTCTTCTTTTTATTCTTTTTCTACTTCATTTTTATATTCTTTTTTTCAACTTTTTCCAGCCCCTCCTCCTCCTCCTTCTCCTCCTCCTCCTTCTCCTCCTCCTACTCCTCCGTCTCCTCCTCCTCCAGGATACGTAGTCCCATTAGCCGGTTGACACACACACATACACACACACACACACACACACACACACACACACACACACACGCGCGCGCGCGCGCAAGCACGTACGTTATCGCAAACGCACGCCTACGTGAAGAAGGCGAGAAGTCTTACAAAGTCCGGTTTCCGTGTGTACGTGCTGTCTACAGTATAACGAGAAGGATCGTTGCATGCTATGGTTAGACATACCACCTGTAGATCCCTTTGTGAACTGCGCATATGCAAGTTTGGGGTTACGAGAAGCTTTCTCTCTCCCTTACTTCCTCTTCATTCCTCATCTATGACTCTCTCTCTCTCTCTATCTCTCTCTTTCTCTTTCTCTCTCTCTCTCTCTCTCTCTCTCTCTCTCTCTCTCTCTCTCTCTCTCTCTCCTTTTCTCTTTCTTTCTCTTCCTCCCTCACTCTCCCTCCCACTCCCCTTTTTATATCTCTCATTCATAAGCCACTCCAGAAAAAGAAATAGATGGATAAATGAAATCTCGCTCTAACTAAAGAGATGGAGACCCCTTTGTACATCGTTGTCCGTCATCGTGTAGTCAGACTGACTTGACATGCAGTAGCCAATCCAGGACCAAAAGTATCACATTCGTTCTCGATGACTGAATTTCGACAACGAAATCCAATACTCCACAGACTAAAAAATGTACTACAATGTTACACACTAGCAGTCCCTAGACAACAACACAATACATTTTCCCTGAGTGTTTTTTGGTCCTGCACGGTGGCCGTTGCCCCTACCTGAATAGACACAGCTGAAGATCTTTTATTCGAGGTTATACAAGGCGCTCCATGCCAGACAGGCGAAAACGCCAAAACTATGATTTGAGTTAGCGCTGTCCAAAGTTTGACCAAATGAAGCGCTCAAAGAAAACGTATTTTGAGGCGTTGGCGTCTTCGCCTGTCTGGCACGGAGAGCCTCGTATATGGACGCTCATTACATATGCATTCTTACTCCCTCAGGATTATCGTTGGAATTCGAGTTTCCTGAAGACAGTGGGAAGGTGATCCCACATACATGATTTTGTAAAGAGGAAAAGCCTTCTGGTAACAAGCTGAGGAAATAGTTGAAGAATCATTACAATTTGATGAGATCAGGAACAACACAAAACGGGAAAAATGTATTGACTGTGGGGCGGAACTCCCTTTTTTTGGGGGGGGGGAAGTCTGATCGTTAGAACTAAGTAAACTTTTTTGTAGCTTCATTTATATTTTATTTCATTAGACATTTTCTTATTTGTTTGTTGATATATTTATCTATATACTGTATATTTTAGTAAGGGTGTAAGGGGTGTGTTTGGTATCAGCAAAGCCCCTCCTGACTTTCTTATTTTTGTCCACAAAACTGGCTAAAGGAAGAACCTATATGTTACTGTTGCGTTATGAGAGGGAAATGGGGTCATCAGTGTTGTTAGTTATGGGTAAAAAGAGGGTGAATAACTGTTCTGAATTATGACAGAGGGAAAGGCGGCGCAGTCGCGTGAGTGGCCGGGTGCGTTGTGTCGATTGTAATACCGCGGCGCCACACTCTAAAGCACTGGTGTTCAACCTGAGGGCCATGGTCCTCAAGGGAACCATGACAAGAACTTAGATGACTATGACCTGATGCTACAAATTATACATTTCTATGTAATGCAGTCTAGTGGTGTGAGTTAAACATATCACAAAAATGTATCAAATATGAAATAATTATGACTGTCAACTTTGTAAAAAAGCAAAGGGTTTGTCTCCAACATTTTATTATTATTGAAATTGTTATTTTTTATTGATGTATATTCATATTAATATATATATATATATATATATATATATATATATATATATATATATGTGTGTATGTTTCTTAAGACAGATTGAACATTTTTAGAAGCTCCGCCATGGGATACGAACCCTGACCCGTGCGTCGAAAATCACGAGGTCAAGACGTTAGCAACTATGCTACGGTGATGGTTCAAAAGGACTGTACTAGTCCCCGACCACGCTTCACGTAACATTGGAAGATCTAATCTCAATTTCATCTAATCCCGTATTAGGCGAGCCTTCCGACAAGTTGTGTATGTTTCTTAAGACAGATTGAACATTTTTAGAAGCTCCGCCATGGGATACGAACCCTTATATATATATAAGAAACTTGATAACTGTTTGGTGATGAATAATCCTGAAATAATGTCTAGGGTCCATTGACCCTTGGAAATATTCATCGTGGGCAGATATTCAATTAAAGTGGATTCTACTAATTTTCCTTATGAGCCCACAGCCAGATTTATAAGATCAGATTTTGCCCAGTCCATCCGGTGATCTAATTTATTCACCGTGTTGAAACACGGCTGAACTCTCTTGACCATACTTGATAGATCTTTTGTGTTCGTTCAATCTTGTCCATAGGTCTCTCCCCGTCTGACCTACTGTATATATGAAAGATTACAATCTTTACATGGAAGGGAGTAAACACCTGGGATATGATTTTCTCTTAACCTCTGGTGAACATTAACATTATTTTTATTAACGGTATTCGGGTAATTATGAATTAAATTTACATTTTCATTGGGAAGAAATTTTGACGAATGACTAATGGACTTTGAAAAGGGAATGCCAAGGGGATTTTGTCTCTCTTTTGGCTTAGTGGAAGGGGGATTGGCTTGGCTGAGGGCTTTATCCAGGAACTACTGAGGGTAAGCTAATTTTGCTAATTC
>NC_134802.1:9402618-9410118 GCF_046742065.1 Oratosquilla oratoria | reverse complement strand
AATTGTTCAGTCCTCCCTTTCCATTTTCCTCTCACCCACATCACCCTCTTCTGTCTATTTTCCTCATTCGCTCCTCGTACCTGACACTCCCACCTACCACTGTTCCCCGTTATCAACACCCCTTTTCCTATTCTCAACCTTTTAATTATGATCTCTTTTTCTTTCTCCTTCCATTTGTCTATTCCCCCTTTTCTTCCTCCACCCCCATTCAAGTCGCCTCTGCTTGTTGTTCTCCCCTTCCCTTCTCTTCTTTTCATGAGACCCATTATCTCCTATCCATCCCATCCAATTCCACACTTTTCCCATCACTTCCCCAGTCGCATCCCCTATTTTCTACCCCCCCCCCTTCTTGCAGCTTCTTCTCCCCCCGCTTCCTGCTACTCCTACTACTTTCATTCTCCATCACCCTTCCCTATCCGTAGCCCTAATTCCTGTTCTCAACCCCTATCTTCATCCGTGTCCCTACGGCATTCTCCTACCTCTCTTCTTCTCTCCCGGTCCTCCTCTCAACCAAATTCCTTTAATGTCACTCTTCAGCTTCGTCTTCATCCCACGACAATAGAACCAATGTCTCGGCGGCAACGCTCTGTTGAACAACCTGAGTTCTGATTTCTCCTCCTCCTCCTCCTCCTCCTCCTCCTCCTCCTCCTCCTCCTCCTCCTCCTCCTCCTCCTCCTCCTCCTCCTCCTCCTCCTCCTCCTCCTCCTCATCCTCCTCCTCCTCCTTATCCTCCTCATCCTCTTCCACATCCTCATCCACCAACAACAATCTCAGGCACTCCTTCGTTAGTGGGGATAGTTCCTTTACCATCCGACCTCTTGAGTATTTCGTCTTGGTCGCCTTCGATAGCCAGCACCGGCAATTGGTGGTTTTGGAGCCGATGACAATGAAAAATGGCAACGCGTGTCCGTAGAGCTCTCATTTTTATTTTGACGAGAGTTCAGGAAGATAAGTAGTAATAATAATAATAACAATAATCATGATGATGATGATTAATAATTAATGATAATAATAATAATAGTAGTGAAGCAAATGTACAAATTCACGCGCACATGTAAAAACCCCGCCAACACACACACACACACACACACACACACACACACACACACACACACACACACACACACACACACACACACACACACACACACACACACACACACACACACACACACACACACACACACACACACACACACACACACACACACACACACACACACACACACACACACACTAAGGAATAAGAGTTTCTCGTGAGAATCGACCTTTTCACGGTTTAGTCAAATTGGTTTGATGAGCTGAGATGAGCTCGGGCAAAGGTTTACTGAACCCCTTTCATTCTCGCTCTCACTTTCAGCAGCTTTCGGAATTACTGATCCTTGGATAATATCACTCCATTTTCCATTTCGAGTCCACTGCTGAGCAAAAGCCTTTTTCTAACAATTCCAACTCGCGCAACTGCGCCATCCTGTGACACGTCACTCCGGCAAACTTTATTTCGTCTCTCCACCTTCTGTCTGGTCTCCCCCTTCCACGCATCCCGTATTTTCGGCGTCCACTCCGTAACAGTTCTTGGTAACGGCGGATGATTTACGTAAGATGAACAACGATTTCCAAGATGGATGGCGACCCCTCCCCATGTTAGAGGGTCTGTTCCTCCCCCGACCTGCGTGCGATGCGATAAAGTAGACACTTGTTGCCGAGAAGAACTTCCATAAGGAGTGTCCTCTCGCTGCTTGGTCGCCGCCTTTTGCAGCTGAACCAGGCCCCAGTGCCCCTGGGTTTGGAAAATAACACCAGAACTATCCAGCAGAGGAACTTTTGGTACATGGAGGAACTAAACTATAAAAAGAGGGAGAGGGGCACTACGGCGTAATGTATAAGTTAATAACTGAATCTTGTTTCTTTGTGGACCCCCCTTACATCGACCTGTATGTTCTGGGGACCCCTTGATACAGGATTAGATAAGATATATTCATTTAACATTTGTGTGTAAGAATTGTTAATGAAACGTTTTCTTTTCACTGGAATTGGTATTTATTATCAGAATGAATCCATTGCACAAGCATGACACAAAAATAAAAAGGAAATAAATCCGTGTATGTTTACGAAATGGAAAAAGTTAATCATAAAAGACTGAGCCATGACAGGATTAACTGTAACACGTTGAATTCCCCGTCCTGCAGACCCCCTGGTAGGTTTCCGTGGACTCTGGGTTGAGCAACACTGATCTATAGGTTCGAAGGAAGGTGGATAAAGGAGCCTGGGAGAGGTATATAGGGGGGTATACGAATTTATGTTATGCCCCTCCCCTCTACCCGGGAAATTGGTGCCTTGTGGTTGATTGGAAGGCCCTGCCAGCACTCATTGGAATGAATAATGTCCAATCTTTTCAATTTTTATCACATGTGATCACCACTTTTTTGTGTTTGTTTCTTGTAAGTCGTCTGAAAGGTAGCTTTCATCGTTCATGTGTAACACTACGCAGAAAATCCCTCCCAAGGTTGAATAAAATTGATAGATTTTGCCAAAGAGAAGAACCTACCAACAGTGCCGTTTGGGTTGGTTCCACGATGAAATTAGGTGTGTGTGGATGTGGGGTTGGGTGACGTCATAGTGAGATCGCTGTCCTGTCCAACAGCAGATGCGGAAGTGATCTATGATCAAGAGATGAACAAGCCATTCTCGTACTATTTATTTGTTTATTTATTTTATGCAGTCGTCCAAAGTTCTCGTTTTTGTTCTTCAACTTCATTCCATCACTTCCCTTCTTCCGCTTCTACTCCGTTTCCTGAACCACCTCCCCTTGTCCTCCCACCCCTCTCCCTCTCCGTCCCACTCCTTCTCCCCCTCCTCCCTCCTCCCGCCACTCACACCTCCTTTTGTCCTCCTTCACTCTGCCTCAACTCATTCTGCTCCCTCATCCACGTCCACTTGATACCTCCACACAGTATTCCTGTACCTTAATTATATATAAATTCTTATCGCAGAAAACCACCCATCTTCATTTAGGCCACTCTTCCCCACACATCCCTTCCACCCCTAACCTACAGGATAGGACCGAGAAATACCTTATTTTCATATTGGTTGGAGGTGGTGAAGGAGAAGGATATGGACGTAGGTGGAAAGGAGAGGTGGTTGGTGACGACAGAAGGACGTGGGGAGGGGAAGGGTGAGAAGGAGAGATTTGGGGTGGGGAAACTTCCATACATTACACGAATAAAGGAACTGGGTCAGCTGCCATGCGGTTACGTAAGGAAGTGGACGTGGTAGTGTGTGTGGGAGGTAATGAGAGGTAAAGGAGAAAAAGAGAGTAGAGAGAAGAATAAAAGAAAAGGAATGAAGGTAGAGAAGGGAAAACAAAGAATTGGAGAGGACAGGACAAAAAGTGACAGTGACAAAAAGAAAGAGAAGTGATGGTAGGGGAAGAGAGGGAAAGAACAGGAATATTTTGCCTCAAAAGGAAAGAACTGGCAGATGAAACTGTATCATTGAACCGAGACTGAAAATTATTTTCTTTCTTTTCCTTTTGAGCGAAATGATTTTGCCGCACAGGACGGCGTGGGTTGAAAAAAAAGAAAAATCTTAAAAAAAAGTAAAAGAAAACTTAAACGACGTTGGGTTATTATCAACACTCAAAGCACAAATGACTATATTCAAGTTAGGAGTAGATTCCACTTAAGTAGATCGAGATTTCGATTTTCTATTCAGTCTACCCTTCAGACAACGAAATAGTCTATTTTTCTTTTTAATCAATCAATCAGTCAGACTTAGGAATCCACTGTTGAACAAAGGCCTCTGCCAACCACTTTATTGAGTTGCATGACTGCGTCTGCATGTGGCACATCCTTCGTGCAAATTCGCCGAAGTTATCTGGAACAAAAAAAAAAATGACAATTTACGTTTAATGTGCTGGAGAGGCCAATGTGTCGTGACTGCGTTCCAGGACTTGGTAGGACTGGAGTGGAGGCAAGAGCCATTCGTTGGCTGAGGAAGGTACCTACACATTGGCAGCCAACCAGCGAGAAGGAGGGAGGGGAGAGGGAGAAAATGAGCATCCCAAAAAAAGAGAGAACAAAAAACTTTGATTTTTTCCAAGGGAGGACCACGCTCGGCACTTCGGCAAAGATGTAGGGTGTTGTTGGGAGGGAGAAGAGGAGGAGACTTAAGGAGGAAGAAAAGAAAAGAAATGAGAAAAAAAAATGAGGCGCGAAGAAAACAAAAATAATGTACGAGAAAAGATGGAAGGACGGGAAGAAGAGGAGTAAGTATAAAAGAAGAAATAAAAGCAAAATGAGGATGAGAGCAGTAAACAAAGATGATGACGAAATTAAATAACTGAAAGAATGAAGAAGAAGAAGAGGGAAGAAAACAAAATTATGTCGAAAAAAGAAAACACTGGAAGGATGAAAAAAGAGAATTAGAATTAAAATGAAGAGTGAAGAAAAAAACATCAAGAAAAACAATCACAGCAACTTGAATGACCATCAGACCACAACTCTCGCATCCTTGACATTGTTACGAGTTCTAAATTGTCAGAATTTACAAAAAACGGAAATGGTTGTAGAAACGTTTAAGGGGTTTTGTGACAAACGACACATTTCATAAAGTAAGCATTGAATATATGATGGGTAAAAAAAAATAACGAGAGAGAGAGAGAAAGAAAGAGAAGGAGGGAGGGAGGGAGGAGATTGGAGGTCAGGAAGGACACTTCGACCCTTCTGGTCCGTCCAAGAAGAATTAGTCTACACATTCTCAGTTGCTTCTAAAGGAGAGAGGGAAGGAGATTGTCTCCTCATAATTTGTGTGCTCTTCCAATTTGTTAGTATTAGTGGCGCGCGCGCACACACACACACACACACACACACACACACACACACACACACACACACACACACACACACACACACACACACACACACACACACACAGACACACACATGCATACGCACACGGCTTGCTGGTGTCGTGATGTGGTTAGCGTTTGTGAATCGGTCCACTGCATTCCCGAGTTCGAGCCACGCAATGCAGAAGGCTAAGAACGAAACTATAAGATATGAATGAAGGCGTTTAACTTTTTCAGTGTAGAGGGTCTCCCTTCACCTTTACCGCTTCATGAGAACCAAGTGTGAACGGGAAGGACCAAGATCTGCAAAACGTGTCATTGATGTTGATCGAGGAGAATTGTAAACATTGAAATGACATGGGCTGCATTAAGTTGTTTGTATTAGCAGAGAAAAATATGATTGATTTAACTTAGATGTAAAGGACATTCGCTGTGCTGAATAAGATTATCTGGCTTTGAAGAAACTAAACTTATAAACCTGGTGACTTGTTTTATGTGTTTTATTCAGGCCAAGGCCTCGCCTTTTGTCATCATTAAAGCATTAAGGGCAACCAATTAGAGTGAGGTTCCAAAACGTCCTTCAATAATTTGTGCAATCGTTTATCGGATTCGTTTTGATAAATAACGATGGGTTTCTCTCCATTAGGAGAAAACCCCTGGGCTCAAAATGGTGAAGATGCTCTGCAGAGAACGCATGCAAGGAACCAGGCGGAGGCAAGAAGGTGGCACGAAGTAGATGCAACGTCACGGGGTACGCTTGCAGAGGAGGGAGCGAGGGAAGGATGAAGGGTATGGATGTCAGGTCACAGGGGAGAAGGAGAGAAGGTTTAGAGGTCTGAGTTTGTGGACCGAATGAAATAACTTTTTAGTGGGTGTTCCAAAAGTAAACGGACAAAACTGCGAGAGGCTATCACCCCATAAGGAGAAGAGGTAGAGGAGGGAAGAAGAAGAATGGGAAGAGGAGGGAGATGTTGAAAGACAAGAGAAAGTCGTGATGAGGTAGTGGGGAAGAGGAGGAGCAAGAAGAGTGAAGAATAATTGGTTTGAAGGAATAGAATATGGTAAAGGAAGAGACGAGTTGGTGCAGGAAAAGAGTTGGTGGAGGAAAGAGAAGATGAGGAGAGGAGAATGTAAGGAGAGTCGGCACGAGGAAGAAAGATGGTGAAGCAAGATGAGATGAAGTTTCGGTAAAGCAAAGAGGATTAGGAGGATGGAGAAATGCGTGTAGAAGGAGGTGAAAATGTGGAGAGGCCTGGATGGAAGGGCAGGGACAAAGGAGAAGGAAAGAGTACTGGGATGAAAAAGAGAGAAGCAAATATGTGTCTTTGGGTGGAACGTGTTGTTAGTAAAGTTGAGTAGGAGCAAGTGGGCGGAAATAGTGATTTTGGAGATGATAGTTCTTGTAGTTGTAGTAGCCGTTGTGGCCGTGTGGTAGTAGAGAGGATGGAGATGGTGGATGTGGTGGTCTAAAGAAGGTGGCTGTAATAGTGATAGTAGTTGATGTATTGGAATAAGTAGTAACACTCGAAGGTATGGAGATGGCAGATAGGGTGGCGATAAAAATTATATTGTCATGATATTAATGGTGGTTGGTGCAAATGTGGTGGTTGTGGTTGAAGATATGAACCACAAAAAATGCAAGAGGTGACCTGCAGTCAAACAGAACGAAATGCGCACAGCGACGTTCTAGCATCCTACCTCTCTCTCTCTCTCTCTCTCTCTCTCTCTCTCTCTCTCTCTCTCTCTCTCTCTCTCTCTCTCTCTCTCTCTCTCTCTCTCTCTCTCTCTCACTCTCTCTCTCTCCTCTCTCTCTCTCTCTCTCTCTCTCTCTCTCTCTCTCTCTCTCTCTCTCTCTCTCTCTCTCTCTCTCTCTCTCTCTCTCTCTCTCTCTCTCTCTCTCTCCTCTCTCTCTCTCTCTCTCTCTCTCTCTCTCTCTCTCTCTCTCTCTTTCACTCTCTCTCTCTCTCTCTCTCTCTCTCTCTCTCTCTCTCTCTCTCTCTCTCTTCCTCTCTCTCCTTCCCTCTCTCTCTCTCTCTCTCTCTCTCTCTCTCTCTCTCTCTCTCTCTCTCTCTCTCTCTCTCTCTCTCTCTCTCTCTCTCTCTCTCTCTCTCTCTCTCTCTCTCTCTCTCTCTCTCTCTCTCTCTCTCTCTCTCTCTCTCTCTCTCCTCTCTCTCTCTCTCTCTCTCTCTCTCTCTCTCTCTCTCTCTCTCTCTCTCCCTCCCTCCCTCCCTCCCCCTCCCTCTCTCTCCTCTGACTTGACCTGACCTAATTTGACCCGACCGAGGTCGGCACTGTAACCGAATTAAGGACGTTGTAATCTCAGGTGATTAATTTGTTATTTTCTTTCATTTATTATTGGGCAACACGTGGCTGTGCGCCTGTGGCATCATGGAAAACTTGCTGGTTCTCGCGTGCGTTTAGTTGTGGGGTCCGAATCCCGCACTTCCCTCAGATTCCCAACAGTGACTTTTACCTGACCCAACAGTCCAAGCGTATAATAAGGCAAAGATAAAGGCTACGGCCATGGTCTGCTCATTGCTTAAATGACTAAAGTCGTATGACATGTGCTATAAAACACCCAAGCGTTTAAAAAGCTAAATCGTATTATAACCCGATTTTGAAATAGATTTAATTGTCTTATTTTATTTCAT
>NC_134802.1:9392618-9397618 GCF_046742065.1 Oratosquilla oratoria | reverse complement strand
TGGCTGGTTATGTGAAGAGACGTTACGTATAACGTCTAAGTGCTTAAGAACCAGCTCACTTCTAGAAGCCACTGTAGGACTGAACTATCTGGTCAGGGCCTAGATAATTCGTGAGACTAGAAGTAAAGGTAACAAAGAAGATTCCAGGAAAGGAATATTAAACTAGCGATAAAACTAGTAAACGAAATTATTAATATGGAAAATATTTACAGGCAATCAACACAAAAGAGAATGGGCAGTAGGGTCAATGGGACCGTTACATGATTATAAGAATATGGAAATTATCGTTCAAATATGAAACACAAGATAAGTATACAATATGGTACTATCTAAGTACAAAGAGATCAGGAACATGCATCAGAATAAGTAATAAGTACAAATATAAGTAAAGTAATGCAATGTATATCAGACACGTAATGTAGGCAAAAAGGGTGATCACTTCACACCAATCGTCTCATGAGTCTAAACTTCCAGTTTTTATCAAGAGATAAGATATGCGAGAAAATGACAAGGAGTGAGCGATTTCCACCGCTTATATACCATTGGACCGGAAGCGGAATACTTCCGGGTGAGTGTTCGGGAGAGCGAAAGGAGGGGAGGAGGGTAAGTTAACACACGTCAACATGGGTAGTTTTAAGACCCTCGACTCGCTTGAACAATCTACTTATTTAGTAACTGTCAAATCTGTGCGCTCCGAACTATTCAGGATTTCGCTTGTCTGTTTGTTCTACAAGAGTGCGCACCTCTCTCCACACGTAGGCAAGATTACATATAGTGGACGGGCGTTACTGCTTAACATTGTTACAATACATACATAGACAAGAAATATGAACATAGTTATGTAATACAAAGGAACACAATTCTATAACATAATTACACATATGACGTAATATCTAATATTACGTTACACCTTCACCGTTTGGGAAAGCTTTTCACTTTCTGTTGAAAAGCTATGTTCTAGAAAGGACGTCGGCTAAAACATTAAAGACGCCTTTTATATGATGAATTGTTAGATTAAAGGGTTGGAGAAATAAACTCCAACGTGTAAGTCTCGGATTCTTGTTTTTCATAGTCTGTAGGAACTTTAAGGGGTTATGATCCGAATATACTTGAATGGTAGTTGAGGAACCCAGGTAGACTTCGAAGTGGATAAGGGCCTGGACCAAAGCGAGCGTCTCCTTCTCAATTGTTGAGTAGTTCTTCTGCGCAGGGGACAGCTTCTTGCTGTAGTAGGCGATAGCGTGAAGAACTTCATTGTGTTCTTGCAAGAGGGCGGCACCGATACCGGTGTCGCTGGCGTCGACTTGCAGAAGAAAGGGTCGTTGGAAATCGGGTGCCCTTAGAACTGGTGCGTTAGTGAGAAGGGACTTCAGGTTTTTGAAGGCCGTCTCACAGGTAGGTGTCCACACGAAGTCGTGGTCTTTTCTCAACAGGTCAGTCAATGGTTCTGCTACATCTTGTTTCTCAGATAAGTGTCCTACTTTTTTCTTAAGATTTTGTAGTATCTGAGAGTTTTCCAAGGGAATCTCAGGAGGATTAGGCAGGTTATCAGGAGGCTCTTCCGATTCTATTGTGGTAGAGCTGTAAATTGGAATTGGATCTCTGGAATGATAAGGTTTTAAGGTATTTATGTGACAGAGACGGGAACTCTTTCTTCTGTCTGGAGTTTTGATTATGTAGTTGAGATCACTGGCTCTGGACAAGACTTCATAGGGTCCTTTGTATTTAGCCTGCAATGGATCTCCTGGTATGGGAAGATAAAGTAACACTTGATCTCCTGGAGAGAAAGTTCTAAGTTTAGAATTTTTATCATACCGACCTTTCATTTCTCGTTGAGCATTCGCCAAGTTCTCTCTTGCCAACTTCTAAGCTTCTAACAACTTCTCGGTGACCTGGGACACGTATTTCAAAGAAGGAACTGGTGGTTCTTCTTTCATCCATTGTTCATGAAGTATCTTTAGGGGGCCACGGACTTCATGACCGAAGACTAATTCTGACGGGCTGAATCCAAGGCTTTCTTGAATTGTTGTTCGGGTGGCGAACAACAAAAAGGGGAGTCCGTCTTCCCAATTTCGAGTGTTCTCAGCACAGAAGATTCTTAACATTGTTTTGAGCGTTTGGTGAAAGCGCTCTAGAGCACCTTGTGATTGAGGATGATAGGCGGAGGAAGTTACATGATTTATACCTAGTGTTACAAGAGTTTCTCTAAACTTGTTGGAAAGAAAATTACTTCCTTGATCACTTTGAATGTTCTTGGGAAATCCTACCATAGTGAAATATTTCAACATTTCTCTGATTATGTTTTGAGCTTTGATATTTTTCAAAGGAATTGCTTCTGGAAAACGAGTGCTCATACACATGATTGTGAGAATGTACTGATTTCCTTTACTTGAAGGAGGTAAAGGTCCTACACAGTCAATAAGAACTTTTTTAAATGGCTCTTCCATTACAGGAATGGGATGGAGTGGAGCTTCTACAATTTTCTGGTTGGGCTTACCTACAAGTTGACATGTATGACATGTTTTACAATATTGGGCAACATCTTTGACAACCGTGGGCCAATGGAAATGTTGGGTTATGTTGAACAAGGTCTTTCTTACCCCTAAGTGACCTGCTAAGGGAGTATCATGAGCCAATCTTAGAACATTATTCCTGAAACCAAGAGGGAGGACTATTTGATTCCTTACTTGCCATGGCTGGTCAGCGGTTGCGGTGGATGCTCTCCATTTTCGCATTAGGACTCCGTTATCTATATAGAAACCTCGTGACATATTTTCAACTTCTTCTGGAGATGAAACAATCTCGTACAAATTTTTAAGAGAATGATCTGACTTCTGTTCTTTGATTAATTCTGCTCTAGATAGAGAAACTGGTGAAGAAGAAGATGGGTCAGTTTGGGAGAATAGGGATTCTAAATTATAAGTCTCCTCTTCAGATTTCTTGTACTGAGATCTGGTTATAGCGCAAGCGGGAAACAACTGTAAGTTATCTGAGGTCTTAGGGTTATTTGTTATTAAGGGAGAAATGACTCTGCTTCCAGCGATGTCATTGGCCAACAATAAGGATATTCCTACTATGGGAAGAGAGTCTACTACTGCTACTTTAACCATTCCGGTTGTTAAATCAGACCGCAAGAAAACATTATGTAATGGACATTTTACAATTCCTCCAACTCCTTCTATCAATATATCATAACCTGTATATGACTCACCCAGATTCTGCAAGACAGAATTTAAAATCAGACTTTGCTTTGCTCCTGTGT
Organism: Oratosquilla oratoria; assembly: GCF_046742065.1. NCBI lineage: Eukaryota > Metazoa > Arthropoda > Malacostraca > Stomatopoda > Squillidae > Oratosquilla > Oratosquilla oratoria. The sequence goes on along the minus strand of NC_134802.1, from coordinate 9,394,356 downwards.
CTCGGAGTATGGAAATAGGATATTGTTGTGAACTACTACTATGAGATATAGTTCCTGAAGATACAAATGGTTTGAAACAAGGATCATGATCTGATTAGGGGGGTTCTACATTACTTGACAATACCGGCTTCTTTGGTAGTGTATCCTGAATAGAGGATTTTGAATCATCTGATTTTATATTACTTACAAGAGTTGGTGTCTTATTGGAGAATGAGGGTGTCAGTCTCTTTCTGCAATTAGAAATGTGATGGCCAACCTGTTTACAATATGAACAAGTTACAGGGGGATTAGTCTTAAACCTTTCCATTCTTTGCCAAGGTTGGTTTGGAGGATATTGATTGAAATCAGGCCTGTAACTGAAATGTGATGGGCTAGACTGATTTTCAAAGTGTTTCTTTGGGGACCAAGGATCAGAGTATTTTGTTGAATCTGGAATATATGACTTTGACTTTTGGGATTCCATTTGTCTTGACTTAGGTTTATGATTTAGTGTGAACTCATCAGCCAATACAGCAGCTTTAGTTAAAGTTTCGGGAACATGATCATCTATAAAAATCCTAAGATCTGTCTCTAAGGTATTCTTAAACTGCTCCAATAAAATCAACTGTTTAAGTCTATCTAAGGTGTCCGTTTCACTAGCCAAACACCACCTATTGAATAACCTCTCTTGTTGAGCCGCATATTCTACGTATGTTAACTGAGGTGTCTTCCTATAATTACGGAATTTCTGTCTATAGGCCTCTGGTATTAGTTCATAAGCTTTTAAAATACAAGCTTTCATATTTTCATACTCGCTTTCTGCTTCTGAAAGAGAAGTATAAATTTGCTGAGCCTTACCCTTAAATTGTGTTTGAATGATTAATGGCCAATTTTCTTTAGGGATTTGTAACTGTTGCGCCAATTTTTCCCACTGAAGAAAGAAAATTTCTGGCTCTCCCTCTGAAAATTTGGGTAAGAGTTTTACATACTTGGAAATATCTATATGACCTTCCTGAACTACGGGTTGTCTATCAACAATCCTAGCTTCTACTTCTGCCTTCTTTAATTCTAACTCTACTTGTTTCACTTTAGCTTCCTCTTCTCTAACTTTAAATTCTGCCAATTTGATTTTAGTTTCGTCCTCTCTTTCTATTTGTTTCACTTTAGCTTCCTCTTCTCTAGCTCTAAATTCTGCCTCAATTTGCATTTGTTTCAGTTTAGTTTCCTCCTCTTTAGCTACTTGTTTCACCTTAGCTTCCTCTTCTCTAGCTTTAAATTCTGCCTCAATTTGCATTTGTTTCAGTTTAGTTTCCTCCTCTTTAGCTTTAAATTCTGCCTCAATTTGCATTTGTTTCAGTTTAGCTTCCTCCTCAATTTCTACTCTCCTGACCTTTAATTCAATCTCCTTAATCTTAAGTTCGGTTAGTCGTGCCTCTATTTCTAACCTATTTGAAGGAATTTGTATAGCTGTAATCTCTTCTGGAGATAAGATCTCATCTTCGATCAGATTTTCAACGAGTTCCTGAAGTAATTTTTTCTTTCGCAAACTTGTATCAATGTCTACTCCAAAGTGCTTGCCTATTTCTATCAAAGTGTCTTTAGTTTGTTTCTTTAAGAAACTTACCTTGGGATTTTGAACGAATTCTTTAATTATATCATCCATCTCTAAAAGAATGTGTTAAATACCTGATCAAATATCCTTGGCAAGGGTCGCCACTTTGTTACGGGCTGGCTGGTTATGTGAAGAGACGTTACGTAT
>NC_134802.1:9347618-9380118 GCF_046742065.1 Oratosquilla oratoria | reverse complement strand
AACAGATCAAATTTGTGGCACATAACCTTCCCTTTCTAAATCCGAATTGTCTCAGGTTTAATATATTGTTCTCCAGATGTTTTGTCCATCTATTACTGATAATTTTTTCACAAATTTTGGCTACTGTACTTGTAAGGGAGACTGGTCTGTAATTTGTTGGGTTTTTGTTTCCCCGTTCATATTTTGGTACGATATTGGCGTTTTTCCAGTGTTCCGGTATTTTTTCTTCTTTGAGCGAGCAGCTTATTACCACATATACTTTGTCTATGAGTTCGTCTATACATTCTTTTAGTATCCATTTTGCTATTCCATCCGGGCCGTGCGATTTCCTGACATCAAGTTTCATTATTTGGTCCATTATTTCTTTTTTTGTTTCAATCATTTCTCTCATAAGGGGGGGAGGGGATCTCCCTTCACTTCTTTCATTGCAATGATGTATATTTTTCTCTAATGAACACAGACTTGAAGTGTTTGTTCATGACTTCAGCCATTTCTATATAGAATAATTTTGGTTGGTCCGTACAGTTTTCTATTATGTCTTTTTCATATTTTCTTTTTTCTTCCCTTCGTATGTTTACATATTCACTCCTTAGATTGATATATATTTGCCATCTTCCAGTTTTTTATCTTTTCTCCATCTATTCTAAGCTTTATCTCTTCTATCTCTTGCCTCACTGTACATTCTGTTAGACCAGCACTTGATATACACCTTTTCCTGTTTTTTGCCTTGGTACATATTTGAGAGAGTGATTTGAGAGTGAGTGGTTTGAGGTAAAGGTGGGACTTCGTCAGGAATGTGTTATGTCGCCCTGGCTGTTCAATCTATACATGGATGGGGTGGTGCGAGAGGTGAATGCAAGGGTAGTGGATCGGGGGTTGGAGATCGTTGAGGAAAATAGAGAAAAGTGGGAAATAAACCAGCTGTTGTATGTTGACGACACTGCGCTTGTGTCAGGATCAGAGGAGGGGTGAGGAAGTTAGTGACAGAGTTTGAGAAGGTGTGTGAAAGAAGGAAGTTGAAGATGAATGTGGATAAAAGTAAGGTGATGAGATGTACAAGGGGAGAGAGTGGCAGAATGCTGGAAGTGAGTATTAAGGGAAAGAGACTGGAGGAAGTGGATAGTTTTAGATACTTGGGTGCGAATGTGGCAGGAAAGGGAGGAGTGGGGGTGGAGGTAGAATGCAGATTGAGAGAAGCGAGTAAATGCCTTGGTGGATTAAAAAGTACAATGAGAAATAGACATTTGGGAATGGATGCTCAGAGGAGATTGTATGAAGGAGTGATTGTGCCGACAGCACTGTACGGGGCAGAAACATGGAACATAAGAGAGGAAGAGACAAGGAGTTTGAATGTGTTTGAGATGAAATATCTGAGAAGTATGATAGGGGTTACTAGGCTGAATAAAGTGGATAGAGAATGAGGAGGTGAGGAGGAGAACAGGGGTGGAATGGGAGTTGGGAGATAGGGATGATGAAAGAGTATTGGGATGGTTTGGACATATGGAAAGAATGAGTGAAGAAAGATTAGTAAAAGAGGTGTGGAAGGCAGAGGTGGAAGGAGTGAACATGAGGAGGCGTCCTAGGATGAGATGGATGGATGGGGTAAAAGGGGCATTGGGAAAGAGAGGAATGTTTGTTGAGGAATGACGGGAGAGGACAGAAGACAGGGGCGAATGGAGAAGGGTTGTGTATGGATGATGCTGTGATGCATGAGGGGGAGTGGGTGGGGGATGGGGGTTGAGAGAGTATGTACGAGAAATAAACTGACGCAACCCGAAGGGATTTCTCCCCGTCTTCTCTTTTTCTGCATGAGGGGACGGAGAGGGGTTTGCCATATAAATGAAGGGGCCTTGCTGTGGATGTGCTGCGTCTTGCGACACTACTTCTGACCCAGGGCAGTGGACAAGATGTAGGAATAACCCGTCATCCAGGAGGTGCCAAGATAAGAGGGAGGAAGAGGGTAAAGGGGAGTGTAGTATGTAGGGGATGGAATGGGTGGGAGTAGTTCCTATGCCTTTTTCTTTTGGCTACCTTCCGTGTAAGGGGGAAAGGAGCCTTTGGTATATGTATGTATGTATGTATGTACATATTTGTCAACTTCTTCATCGTAGATTTCCTTCAAAATCATCCATTTCTCTTCCACTTCTGTCTATTGTGTGTGTGTGTGAAAGAGAGAGAGAGAGAGGGGGGAGGGGGGAGAGAAGGTATTTTAATAATTTATTGTCTTCGTTTTCGTCAACATCGTCACAACGTTTATGATTATTTGCAAAGATATTTAACGCCACTGTGTCCTCTGGCTTTGATCACATTATTTAGAAATCATATTTGTTTTTACGGGGCAGGCAAAATATTCAGAAATGCCGTCAAGTATTTAATCAGTTTAAATCACTTTTTTTTTTTATGTAAGGTGGTTTTGAATTGGCGCATGCGCAGTACTGCCAAGATGGAAGGCATTGCGCGCGTTTACTCGAATTTAGACTTGCGTTTCTATAAATTTTTTTTAACCATTTTCATAACTATTGGAATAATGTACAAGTTAGAAAGATTTATTTTAATCGGAAACACCAGTAAATATATACCCGGAAATGCCGATGTCTTTGCGTGTTTTGGTAGTCTTTGTTTTTGCTATGCTTGTGTAACGTGTGTATTTACGTAGTTGTATATACCTAGTTGTATTATACAAGAAGGGAGCCATGTATCTTTCAGTATCTAGTTCGTTCTTAAATTCTTGTATGGGTTTGCACACACTGTTGCCTTCTCCAATTTGTTCCAGACATCCACCACTCTGTGTGGGAAACTATTCTTTTTCAGATCTCTTCTATAAATATCCTTTTTGAGTTTCTTTTCATGTCCTCTTGTTTTTCTTTTATCCCACTTTAATAAATCTTCTCTGTCAAGGACTTCCATTCCTTTCATGATTCTGTAAATAGCCAGTAAATCTCCTATTTCTCTTCTTTGTTCCAGTGTTGGTAGTTCCAGTTTGGATAATCTTTGTTCGTATGTTAATTTTGAAAGTGTTGATGCCATCTTTGTCGTTGCTCTGTGGATTCTTTCTAATTTCTTTATATATATTTTTTTGTGTTGGGTGACCATAGTGTCACAGCGTATCTTGGTCTTATCAGTGTAACTAATATTTTCTTTACCATTACCTCATTCAAGTTGTTAAAGGCCACCTTTATTGATCTAAGTAAATTTTAGGTTTCTCCAACTATTTTGTTAATACTGTATGCTTGTCTGGTGACATGTCTGTTAATAATTACTCCTAGGTCCTTTTCTGAGCTAACCTTTTTTTTTACTTCCTTTGTACCAATTTTATGTTGTCCTGATATTCTATTTTTACTCTTTCCAAACTCCATTATACTACACTTCTTGATGTTGAAGTTTACTTCCCCACTTTTGTCTCCATTCCCAAACTTTGTTCAGGTCTTTTTCTCTATTTTTTTTAGTAGTTTTGTGTCATCTGCAAAGAAGTTCATGTAACATTCTACACCTTCGTCCATGTCATTTATATATATAGCAAAAATTATTAAAGCTAATACAGAACTTTGTGGGACTTCACTTATCATTTCTTCCAAGGTTGAGTTTTTGTCTTCAAGAAATCTTCCATCCATTTCAATAACTTTCCTTGTACACCTATTATTTCGATTTTTCATAGTAGTTTTTTGTGTGGTACTTTATCAAATGCCTTATGTAAATCTAGGAAAGCACAATCAGCCCAGCCATCGCTTTCCTGCATTATGTCTGTTAGCCTCGAGTAAATACAAATCAAGTCGGTGGCACATGATCTTCCTTGTCTAAAGCCAAATTGTTTTGGATTCAGCAAATATTTTCTTCCATCTACTTTTGATCATTTTTTTTCACAAATTTTACCTATTGTGCTTGTAAGGGAGACCGGTCTATAGTTAGTTGCGTCTTCTTTATCTCCCCCTTTATATATTGGTACTTTATTTGCATTTTCCAATCTTGTGGTACCTTTCCTTCTTTGAGTGAGTAATCAATTATCTTATATACTTTGTCCATTAGTTCATATATACATTCTTTTAGTATGCAATTTCCAGTTCCATCCTGACCGTGTGATTTTCTGACATCAAGGTTTATTATTTGATCCCTTATTTCTTTCTGTGTCACAAATATGTCTTTCATGGGGGGGGGGGGGATCTTTCTGTCCTTCATCCCAATTTTGTGTATTTTCAATTGTGAAAACATTTAAAATGTTTGTTCATAATTTCAGCCATTTCTACATTTTCTATATATTCCTCATCCCCTTGATGCAGTTTCACTGTTTCTTGTTTGTTTTTAATATATCATTTATATACCTGCATAATAGTTTATGTTGGTCCTTACATTTGTCTATTATGCCTTTTTCATAGTTTCTTTTTTCTTCCCTGCTTATTTTTACATGTTCATTTCTTAGTTTCATATATATTTGCCACTTACTTTTTTCCATATTTCCCAAGCTTTGTCTCTTATATCTTTAGCCTCACTACATTTTTTTTTGTACCAGCACTTAATGCACACCCTTTCCTGGTTCTGCTTTGGTACGTATTTGTCTATTCCTTCTTTATAAATTTCTTTTAATATATTCCAATTCTCTTCTATCTTTGTAAGAAGTTTTCCCAATTTAACTTTTGAAAGAATTTTCTGAGTTTCTCAAAATACGTTTTGTTGTACATTAGTCTTCTTTTTCTGTTTTTCTCATTTCTCCCCAAATAAATTTGTTCTATTAGTTCAAACTCTATTAGTATGTGGTTACTCTTCCCAATTGGTGTCTTGTATTCCATTTTATCCACAATTTCAAATAATAAGTCTAGTCAAATAATAAGTCTAGTCCCGACATTTCTTCATTCTTTACCCATTGAGTCATTGTGTATTCAGTGGTTATATTCACTAGTATATTTCCCCAAAGGTCTTCTCCATCTTTTACTGTAATCTCTTCCCAACATATTTCTTTAGAATTAAAGTAACCTATACTTACTATGTTTCCTTCTTTCAATGATTCATTTAATGTGTGTTTTGTGTCTTCCAACATTTTGGAATGATCACTCTGTCCAAGAATATGTTTTTGGAGGCACATATATTACTACAAATTTTCTACTTTTTTATGTCACTGTTTTCAATTTTTATCATAATAAATTCCACATTATTTTTTCCTTCTATTATCTTAGTCAAAAACATGATTCCACCCTGTTTCTTCGTTCTATTTTTCATCCAGTGGTTGTATAAACCTTGTCCCACAGTATTAGGGGGTAGTGTACCTTTTAATTTCGTCTCCACAATTCCCATTATATCCTGTTTCTCTTCTGCCAGATAGTCATTTAATTCATTTAGTCCTGAAATGCCATCTATATTGGTATACGTTATTTTTAATTTTTTCACCTTTTTCATTTATTGTATTTCCTTTTACATATATAAAATTTTCTCAGCCTCAGGTCTAGTATTCTAAAATAAAAAACGTTCTTTTCGGTCTCTGTTCTTCTCTCGGTTTTTTCATTTGCTTCATTTCTTAGTGTCTTTCCCCTCTCTTATTTTCCTCATTGTTCATTTCTTCTTTTTTTTCATACCTTTTTGTAATTTTCATTTTTTGCCAACTTTGCTGTTTTTGATAGTACTTCCACTATTATTTGAGACCTTAGTTTAATTTTTAGTGGCTTATTTTTTCCTTTAGAGTATAGCCCCATTCTATGCACTTCTATTTCTTTATCCATTACTTGCCCCTCTTCTTGTGTCTCTCAGGTTTTCTTTTGCAATTTCTTTCTCTTCTCTTTGGTATCTAGATACATTATGTTTTAATACCATAAACTACTATGCACTTTTTTATCCACTGTGTCTCTGACCCAATTCTCTTTCTCCTTAATTACTTTAATTACTGTTTCTTTAGCATTTTCTTCCACTTGTTGCTGTACTATTTCTTTGAAAGTTATTATTTGGTTTTCTTGTTCCACTTTCCATTGATTTTTTATTTCTTGGAGATCTGTCTCTTTTATTGTTTCTCCAACTTTCTTGGTCACCGCTTGTATTTGTTCTTTTACTTCTTTTTTCAAAGCCTCATTTTTGTTTGTATCTTCATTTTTCATTCTTTCGTTTTCACTTTTGACTATGTTTAATTCCTTTTTTAGATCATTAAGCTCTCTGTTAGTTTCAGCATTCAGTCTTTTCAGCTGGTTCACCTCTCTGTACATTGCCCTGTATTCAGCTTTCAGATCTATAATTTCATTTATCAATTCTGTAATCTCCTGATTTCTTAGGATATTTTTATACCTTGATTCTCTTTGCAATTCTAAGCCTCTACCTAGTATTCCACTTTCTTTTATGAAACCTGAAAAAACATTATTTTCGAACCTATAATTCGATTTTAGGGTCTCCATATTGCAACTTTTCTATGACCCCTAATGGTGATTCCATCCTGCTCACATCCAGTCTTCTCTTCGTTAGTTCACTATATTTTTGTCTTTCTTTCTCCATTTTATGTATTGACCACTAATGTGAAATTACTCTATTTTATAATTTCGGTCACTCAATAAACAAAGCTCCCTATCCCAAAATACAAATACAAATCTAGGTGTTTCCTTCAACTTGTGTGAGTGTGTTTGTATTTACCTAGTAGTATTTATTTAGTTGTATCTTATGGGAAGGGGAGCTATGCTCGTGGTGTATCTTGCAGTGTCTAGTTTGATCTTAAATTCGTGTATAGTTTTTGCACACACTATTGTTTTATCCAGTTTGTTCCAGATATCCACCACTCTCTGTGGAAAACTGTTTTTTCAGGTCTCTTCTATAACTATCCTTTTTGAGTTTCCTATAATTTCCCCTTGTATTTCTGTTATCCCAATTTAATAAGTCCTCTCTATCAAGGACTTGTGCCTTTCATGATTCTATAAATGGTCGCCAGGTCGCCTCTTTCTCATCTTTGTTCCAAAGTCGGTGAATTCAATTTAGCCAGTCTCTTTTGGGGGGCAATTTTCGTGGCTGCTCTCTGGATTCTTTTAATTTTCTTTATATTCTTTTTGGCATTGGTTGAACATAGTGTCGCAGCATACCGTAGTCTAGGCCTTATTAATGTGACTAGTATTTTTTTTTAACCATTTCTTCATCTAAATAGGTTAAAGCAACCTTTATTGATCTTAACAAGTTGTAAGATTCTCCGACAATTTTGTTTATCTAATTATCAGGGGACATGTCATTTGAGATAATTACTCCCAGGTCTTTTCCAGGTCCCACTTTCTTTACTGCCTTTATTCGATTTTATATTGTACTGTTCTTTTTTTTTCGAACTCCATTATGCTACATTTCTTTATGTTGAAGCCTACTTCCCACTTTTGGCTTCATTTCCAAACTTTGTTTAGGTCTCTCAGTAGTGATTTACAATCCGTTTCAGTATTCACTTTCCTCAGAAATTTAGCATCTTCTGCAAAGAAGCTCGTGTAACAGTCCACATTTTCAGGTCATTTTTATAATAGCGAACATTATTGGAGCCAATACCGATCCCTGTGGAACTCCACAAATCACCTCCTCCCAAGCTGAACTCTTTTCCCTGAGCACTACTCTCATTTTTCTGCCATGCAAGAAATCCTCCATCCAGTTTAGTAATTTACCTTGTATCCCTCCAATGTTTTCCAGTTTTTGCTGTTGTTTTAAAAATTTTGTGTGGTACTTTGTTGAAGGCTTTTTGTAAGTTTAGGGAAACACAATCAGCCCATCCATCCCATTCTTGTATTATATCTATTAGTCTTGAGTAGAAACAGATTAAGTTTGTGGCACATGATTTTCCCTCTTTGAATCCAAATTGTCTCGGGTTTATTATATTGTTTTCTTCCAGGTGTTTTATCCATATCTTGATAATTGTTTCACAATTTTTGGCTACAGTGCTTGTAAGGGAGACCGGGCTGTAACTTGTTGGTTCTTTGTTTCCTCCTTTATATATTGGTATAATATTGGCATTTTTCCAGTCCTTTGGTATTTTTCCTTCTTTGAGCAACTTATTATATATTTTGTCCATTAATTGTTCTTTACATTTTTTAGTATCCAATTTGCAATTCCGTCTGGGCCGTGTTATTTTTTGGAATCAAGATTCGTTAGTTTAACCAGTATTTCTTTTTGTGTTATTGTTATTTCCCTCATAGGGGGTAATCGCACTTCAATTCCTTCGTCCCAATGCTGTACTTTTTCTTTAGTGAAAACTGCCTTGAAGTGGTTGGTCATGATTTCAGCTATTTCTAAAGCTTCCCTATATTCTATACTTCCGTTGTGTAGTTTTACTATTTCCTGTTTATTTCTAAGTTTACCATTCACACATCTACAGAATAGTTTGGGTTGATTTTTACATTTTTCTATGATGTCTTTTTCGTAGTTTCTTTTTGCTCTCTGCGCACTTTTACATATTCATTTCTATGGTTGATATATGAGTTGGAAGGAAAGATACAGAAAGTTTCAATATACACAGTGGCCTTAGGCAGGGATGTATGCTGTCTCCTTTGCTGTTTAATCTTGCACTGGAGAAAGCAGTCAGGCAGATTACCAACCATCCAGGTGGAGCTAAGTTATCTAATGGTCAGATAACCCACCTCGCTTATGCCGATGATGTGGATGTGGTGGCCGAGACTGTGGAGGAGATTAACGAGATCTTTACAGTATTCCAGAGAACAGATAGGCCTAAAATGCAATGAGCAGAAAATGGAAATTATGAAACTAAGTAGAAATGGGAATTATACACCAGAAGAGCAAGTTGGATCACTAAGGGTAAAGAAAGTGGATAAGTTCAAGTACCTGGGATCCATTGTCAGTGAGAGAAATGAATTGGACATGGAAATAAACGAACGAATAGCTGTAGGAAACAGACGTTACCATGCCCTGGCATCTGTAATGAAGAGTCGGACCATCAGCAGAAGAACTAAGATAAGAACATATTGTAATAAAACCAACAGTCCTGTACGGATGAGACATGGACACTGACAAAAGAAAGGGAGAAGAGACTGGAATTTTTTTAAAACAATATCCCGAGAAGAATCCTCGGCCCAGTATATGATGAAGAAGAAGGGAAATGGAGACGAAGAAATAACAGGGAAATTAGAGATCAGAATCGGCAACCGTACATTCAGGATGAAATACGGGGAAGAAGAGTAAGGTGGGCTGGACACTGCGTACGAATGGAGGCAGACAGACTACCAAAGAAGGTGATGGAAGGAGGGGTAGAGGGCAGACGACCAGTAGGGAGACCCAGGTACAGATGGATGGATGGAGTAAAGAAGGACGTGGAGAGGGTAGCACCAAGAGAGGACTGGAAGGAATTGGCAGAGGATAGAACCATCTGAAGAGACATAGTGAAAGCGGTGAAGGGCCGTCCGGCCTGACAACCAACAGAGAGTAGAGTAGTAGGTTGATATATAAGCCACTTTCCGTTTTTTTTTTTTTTTTAATCTTTTCCAAGCTTTATCTCTTCTATCTTTCGCCTCACAACATATTTTGTTGAACGAGCACTTAATATACATCTTTTCCTATTTCTGTCGTGATATTTATTTGCTCCATTATAAATTTCCATCAAAATCATCTTTCACTTGTCTCTCTTCTTTGAAAAGTTTTCCCAATTTGCATTTTGAAAGAATTTCTTAAGTTTCCCAAAGTCCGTTTTGTTGTACATCAGTCTTCCTTTTCTGTATTTCTCATTTCTTTCCAAATATATTACCTCCTTTAGTTCAACCTCTATTGGTATGTGGTCACTCTTTCCAAGTTGTGTCTTGTATTCAATTTTATCCACAATTTCAGGTTCTGTTGTAAATATTAAATCTAGTGTCGACGGTTTTTCATTACTTCTATATCTGGTATTTTCTTTTACCCATTGTGTTACTGTACTATAGTCATGTCAGGTAATACATTTCCCCATAGATCCTCTCTGCCTTTCACTGTCATCTCTTCCCAACAGATTTCCCTGCAGTTCAAATCTCCCATAAATACCAGGTTACCTCCATCCTTCAGAACCTCGTTTAATGAATGCCTGGTATCTTCTCACATCTTTTAATGCTCGCCCTCTTTCCAAGAGCCCGTTTTTTGGGGTCACAAATCAACACAATCTTTCTACTTTTCATGTCACTGTCTTCAGCTTTTATCATGATCATTTCCACACTGTTTTTAACCTTTGTAACCTTCGTCACATTGAAGTTTTTCTTGGCCAAAAATATGATTACTCCGCCCTGTTTCTCGGTTTTGTTTTTTAATCCAGTAATTATATAACCCATGTCCAACACTATTTGGGAGTAATGGACCCCTTAATTTCGTCTCCACAATTCCCATTATGTCTGTTATTTCTTCTGACAGGTAATCATTTAGTTCATTCAATTCTGATATTAACCCCACTATATTACTATAGGCCACTTTTTTTTTTTTTTTTTTCCTCCATCCCGTTTTCTATTCCTTTAGTTTCACTCACCTTGGTGTACCATTTTCTCAGCCTCATATCTAAGACTCTCCAATTTCGGTCTCCGTTCTTTTCGCTTTTTTCACCTCTTAGTGTCTTCTCTTCCCTCAGCATTCATTTCTCTTTCTATCCATATATTGTTGTAATGTTCACCCTTTGCCAACTTACCTGATTTTGCCGATATGTCTTCTGCTACCATTTGTAATCTTAGTTTTATCTTTAGGGGTCGATTTGTTTTTTTAGAATATTGTCTCAATCTATATACTTCTATTTCTTTTTCTACTTGCTCATCGTCATGTACTTTTAGAATTGTTTTTGCCATTTCTTTTTCTGCTTTTTCTCTCTACCTAACCAAACCATGTTTTTTCTTTAATCCATATACTACAATACAATTTTCTTTATCCACTGTATCTCTGACCCGATTTGATTTTTCTTTGATTACTTGAATAATTGTGTCGCTTTGCATTTGTATGTATCTGTTGTTGTACTATTTCTTTATTTCTTTTAAAAACCGTCTCTTCGTTTTCTCAGTTTTCTTTTCATTTCTTAATCTGCAAATTTCCCTCACCTAAATTTTCTTCAATTCTTTCAGACATTGCCTGTGCTTTGTGATTTACCTTTTTTTTTTTATTCTTGCTATTGATGGTATCATTGGTTTTCGTCTTTTCATTTTCAGTATTTTTTTAATTCATTTAACTTTATTTCTGAATTATTATTCTTTAGTTCACATACCTTTCTATTGACTTCAAAATAGTCTTAACTTAAAATCACAGTCTCACTCCTTAATTCCATGAATTCTCTCTCCCACGAGTTTCTATTAAAATTCATCTCCCTGCCCATGTCTATGATTCAACTCAAATTTCTTTTTTCGTACTTATCAAAGCCAGAAAATGGATCATCACCGTACAATCTACCGATCCCTCCCGGAGTTTCAAAGCCTCTTTTAGTGTGTGTGTGTGTGTGTGTGTGTGTGTGTGTGTGTGTGTGTGTGTGTGTGTGTGTGTGTGTGTGTGATTCACCTTGGTCTTTGGATCACGTATTGGACTCGTGATCGACAGCTATTTCCCTCCCGGAAGAGAGCTCAGAGTTCGTATGACCGATCTATGGCTAATGCTTTGTGTATTCACCTCGGATCTGCTGCAGTCTCTGTCGAGACAGCCAGACACTACCCTACGGCAGTGAGCTCAGAGCTCCTTATTAGCCGATCTCTGGGTAGGTCTGTGTGTGTGTGTGTGTGAGTGTGTGTGTGTGTGTGTGTGTGTGTGTGTGTGTGTGTGTGTGTGTTTCCATTATGGAGTTGCACGTTGACCGCAGTTAGATTTCTCATCACGTGTTGTTCAGGAATTACGTACGTCTCTTTTGTGTTTTAGTAGTAGCCAATAATTTTCGTCTTTGCATGTTTTAGCTCAATATCACATAGAGGCAAACGAAGCAGTATCACAGAAGCATATGAAGCAAGTTGAATAGTTCGTTAACATCCACAAAACTTCCAACACACTCGACACTTCTTATGCACTTAGCTCCTCCATCCAGACAACCTTGGCAATTAGGATTAACCCACCGTGGTGAGAGTACAAAGGTTGCATTGCACCCCATGGGATAGGCTCGTCCTTCAGATGACCACTAAATATGTACGCTTTCACTTGTGTTTATTTTAGTACAGTCAGAGGTTGCGATTTGGAAAGGTGGTATACAGATTTCTTTGCTATCACAGCCAACCTGGAGGGGAGTTCAGTAGTTGGGCTACATGGTAAAAGTAATCAGTTCATCAAAAATTTAACAAAGGGCAGCAAACTTTAACATACGATTCATCATCATTTAATGTTCCCTTTTCCCAGAAATTACAACGATTTAGCAATTCGTGTAACCCCAAGCGTCGGCACCGTCGTGTTCGTACATTGAGTTTGGCAGCTTTTGTCATGAACACGACTTGGCACCGACTGTAGAAAGTCACGAGCTTTGCGAAAGAATCTCTTTAGCTTAAACAGGGAGTAGGCAGGTAGGAAGGGGGAGAAAGGCGGTAGGCTCGTTTCATACGTATCGACTTTTCGCTATGCGCCGTCCACGACACGACGTCGTGCTCTCAAATAACCATGGGTCTCTATGGACGCCTTCACACGTCACGACCATGTGTGAAAGCGTACATAGTCACTCTTGGTTATTTGAAAGCACGACGTCGTGTCATGGACGGCATACGGCAAAATGTCGATACGTGTGAAGCGAGCCTCAAGTGACGTTATAACTGGAGCAGCCCAGGACGCAGAAGATCGCTCTGCGGCAGGAGAGATATAAAAGGAATGGAGGAATCAAGATGCAATAAGAGGAGCAATTTTACCAGGAGAGGACTGGATGTGACTGAGCGGCTGGGACGTCCCTGCATGGAGGTAACGGTAGTGATGGTATTGGTGGTGGTAGTAGTGGTGGTGGTGGGAACCTAAGGTCGAAGGAGGAGGGAGAAGAAAAATGAGTTAGGGGCGGGGAAGGATGAGGATAAGGAGGGAGGGAGGGAGGGAGGGAGGGAATGAAAGTGGAGGAGGAATAAGTTTCGCGCATGGCTAAGGTTTCTCCTGGAAGAGCGGACTGTGAAGTGCATAGTGGCATTGAAGGGGAAGGGAAGGAGCACGAATGAGACGCGGGCCGTGGTCGGGGAAAGTTCGGTAGGAAAAAGACTTTTCTACATACGTGGGTGGCCATGTCAACCTCCCAGTACTACTGGAATAGGGATCAGAGACCAACGCGGGGGCTCATGGTTGTGCATGGATCAACTGTCAGAGTTGGAGAGGACACGGGAGTGCCGAGTTATGTCGGCTAAAGGAGAGTAGTAGGATCTCAAAGTAGAAGAATTGAAACAAAGTGTCTACAGTAGGATATGAAAGATTTGTTCGTTGGGTCATGCAAATGGGTCGTAGATTATGGAACCAGCTGAGAGTGTCAGAGGGATCGTGGACGTGCTGTATGTCAGTGTAGGCGGAGCCGGACGAAGGGGAGATGGGTTGGTCAAGAAGTCAAGGATTAGATGTAGAATATGTACTGTAGAGAGCTGGAGTAGCCTCAGTGTTTCTCAACCAGGGGGTCGTAGAAACCTACCAAGGGGTCCGTAGGACGGGGAATTCAATATGTTACAGTTAACCTTGTATTTTTTTCTAATTCATGATTACACAGTGTCTTAATCGAGATGTCCCCTTTTTCTATTTTCCCCTGGCTAGTGGAGTCTCAGAATGTGGCCATGATTTGTATAATACAAGTATAATGTTTCTATCAGTAAATGCTTAGAAAAAGTGACTATATCCTATCTAATCTCGTATCAAAGGCCCCCTGCATATGCAAGTCGATGTAAGGGGTTCGCAAAACTCAAAATGTTGAGAAACATTCACTAAAGTGATATGAATGTGAGTGGGTAGGTTTAAACGCGATTAGGTCAACATTTGTGGGATAGCGTTTAGGAGTGGAGGACACATTGCAATGTCATCAACAAGACTTGTACACTTGTTTGAGCAGCCATCAGATGATTTTGCTCAACCAAGGGTACTTCGCCCCTCTCTTCTGCTTAGCTAAAGGATTAAAGGGAGCTGTGAGCTTACTTTGACGAGTGATGTGGACTTGGCAGAGAATGCCAACAGACGTGGGAGTTTGTAGGTATGGCCTTGTAGATTCCTCGGCCAGGCGAGTAGGTCAGAAGGATTTTGGGCATGCTGGAGGTACCTAGACGAAGGAGAAGTAGGTGGGTCTAGAAAATGAGGACCAAATGTGGAGGATATGAAGTAAGAAGCTGAATATATTCAGAAATGGAGTGTGGGCGGCTGGAGTAAACAAGCGGGATGGAAGAAGAGGCTGGAAAGGAACCACGGATTCTTGTGAAGTTCGAATGAGTATGTACAGAGGGGCTACATTTACCCCCACGCATGTGTGGGCGTAGAAACATGGTGGAATTTTTCCCCGTATGGATCACGTGTTGGACTCTCACACACACACACACACACACACACACACACACACACACACACACACACACACACACACACACACACACACAAACAAACAAACAAACAAACAAACAAAATTCTTTGCCCACAAGAATCGGAGCGCCGGCTCGCAGTGCAGCGATGCTAAAATGTTCAGCCCTGGGCGAGACTCGAATAGCTTAATTAGCGGTCGAGCGCAGTACTACCATATCATTGAGCTGCATGTGTGTATGTATATATATATATATATATATATATATATATATATATATATATATATATGTGGATGTGTCTCTCGAATCGGTTGAGTCTTGGTAACAAAGAACGTGCGGGTTGGTGAAGAGCATAAAGTAACGCATTGGTGGAAGAAAATAATGGGTTCCCATATGTACACGCGGAGGTGGTGTGGGAGAGAGTACCTAGGGGGGGCGAGTACCTAGAGCATTGGTATCAAGATATACATAGAAGATATCAAGAAGATAGCAGTAGTGAGTCAATTTTCTAGCATTCTCAAATACTCAATGGTATTTAGACGAAACGATCGATAATTTGCTAATTCGCACACCTTAACAAACAAAAACAGTGGTGGTGGTGGTGGTGGTAATGAGAGTAGTGGTGGTAGTTGGAGAGTGGTTACATTCTACTTAGGATGTGATTATTGTATTCGATGCATATTGTGTCCACTTGAATACAAAAGGGGCGAGATGGAATTGGTGATCACGGTGAAGCTCTAAGGGCACAAACTAAAGTATTCCGTTTTGATTTAGTGTGACGTTGCTAACAAAGGATTACAAAGGCGGAGCATGCCGACAAGAGACCTTTTGGTCCATATCAAGGCCGGATGTGAAAAAATCATAATAATGATAAATGATTAAATGAATAAACAAATAAAAATATAATGCAAATAATAAATAAATGCACAGGTATAGTTAATAAACAAACAGGTAAATAGTAATAATAAATTAACATACATACATACATACATATACCAAGGCTTTTTCCCACTTACAAGGGAGGTAGCCAAAAAGAAAAAGGCATAAAATCATTCCCACCCATTCCATCCCTAAATACACTCCACTCCCCTCCACCCTCCCTCTTATCTCAGCACCTCCTGGATGACGGGTCATCCCTGCACCTTGTCCACTGCCCTGGGTCAGAGGCAGTGTCGCAAGACACAGCGCATCCACAGCAAGGCCGCTTCATTAAATCGGCGACCCCCCCCCCCCTCTCCGTACCCCCCTGCATAAAAGGAGGAGATGTGGAAAATCCCTTTGGGCTACGTCAATTTTGCTCACACATACTACCTCACCCCCCATCCCCCCACCCATTCCACCCCATGCATCACATCATCATCCATATACAACTATTATCCATTCACCCCTGTCTTCTGTCCTCTCCTTCCTCAACAGACATTCCCCTCTTCCCCAAAGCCCCCTTCACCCCATCCATCCATCTCATCCTAGGACGTCCCCTCATGTTCACTC
The DNA here is from genome assembly GCF_046742065.1 of Oratosquilla oratoria. Taxonomy (NCBI): domain Eukaryota; kingdom Metazoa; phylum Arthropoda; class Malacostraca; order Stomatopoda; family Squillidae; genus Oratosquilla; species Oratosquilla oratoria. Next base: position 9,364,264 of record NC_134802.1, on the reverse strand, counting down.
CCTCCAACATATAACTAATAATAAATGAGAATCAAGCAAATAATAAACAGACAAATAATAACAAAACAAATAATATAAAATAAATGACAGTCATTACAGCATCTTGCTTTGGTATCTATCTAAACGATTCTTAAAACTTCGAACTGAACTGCATTGCACTGCCTCTGCAGGAAGTTTATTCCATTCATTAACTACACGAAGTTGTTTCTACCCATTTCCAAATTAAATCCATTCCCCGACAGTTTGAGACCATTGTTTCTTGTCTGATTCTCATTGTGTGAAAATTTTGTCACTTTTGCTGTTATAAATTCCCAAGACCTGTATCAAGTCACCTCTGAGTGTACGCTTTTTTTTAGAGAAAACAGACTCATATGTTTTAAGTCGATTTTCGTATGATTTATTTTTTATATTTGGAATCAGTTTTGTGGTTCGCCGTTGTACTCTTTCCAATATGTCAATGTCTTTAATGAGATTCGGTGACCATACGGAAGCAGCATATTCCAAATGTGGACGAAGTAACGATTTATATAGCTTGTTAATGAATGATGGACTTTTAAAGTCAAAAGATCGCGCAATCAGTCCTAGAATCTTATTTGCTTTCTCAGAGGCTGAAATACACTGCTTAGATGATTTGAGATCGTTATTGATAATTACGCCGAGATCCTTTTCACTATCTACTTTTGTTAACGAATTTCCAAATAACTTGTAATCGTACTTACTGTTATTTTTACCTATGTGCATTACCTTGCATTTACTTGTGTTAAATTTCATTAGCCACTTTTCAGACCATTGTTGTAATTTATCTAAATCTTCATGAATATCTAACTGGTTTAAATTATCATTTGCCATTCCGGGCAGTTTTGTACCATCAGCAAGTTTGGAAACGATAGATTTTAGTCTATTGGTCTATATCATTTATATATACTATGAATAGAAGTGGCCCAAGAACGGAACCTTGAGGAACTCCACTCGTAACATTTTTCCATCCAGAAGTTTTTCCATTTAAAACAACTCTCTGTTTTCGATCATTCACCCAATTACTAGCCAAACTTAATAGGCTACCACTTATTCCGTGCGAAGCTAATTTAGTAAGTAGTCTTTCGTGGGGGACGGTATCAAAAGCTTTTGCAAAGTCTAGATATATTAAATCTATATTGTTTCTTTTGTCATAATTCGAGATTACTGTGTTGTAAAATTCGAGTAAGTTAGTCACACAAGAACATTTCCGTCTGAAACCATGCTGGCTATCATTGATCAAACAGTTACTTTCTAAATGATGTTTGATAGCATCTTTGATGACAGTTTCCATAATTTCTCCTACGATTGAAGTCAAACTTATAGGCCTGTAGGACGGAGAGGGGGATCGCCGATTTAATTAAGCGGCCTTGCTGTGGATGTGCTGTGTCTCGCGTCACTGCTTCTGACCCAGGGCAGTGGACAAGATGGAGGAATGACCCGTCATCCAGGAGGTGCCAAGATAGGAGAGAGGGTAGAGGGTGGAGGGGAATGGAGTGTATTTGGGGATGGAATGGGTGGGATTTTTTTTTTTTTTTTTTTTCTAACGCTACCTCCTTTGTAAGAGGGAAAAAGCCTTGGCATATGTATGTACGTCTGAGTTGTTTTTTTATAAACCTGATATTTTTTTCTTTTGTCATATTTACCGTAGTAAGTTCACCAACTATAAGGAGGCGAGGACAGTGCCCCTTTACAGAGGACTTTTTAGCGTGGAATCTAATTAACCATTCCCTTGGTCCAACTCGCTGGCGGCAAAGTTCGAGCTGCCGTCACCTCAACCTCCGTCGCACGTAGCGAAGCTCTAGTCCACGCCCCCAATATTCTGTTTAAGAACTTTAATGCCTTCTAGTTCAAGTCTAAAGAGAGTCCTCTGCGTTGTCGGTCTCCATTTTTACCCCATGACGCGCATGACATCATGTGGAGGCCCCCTATCAACCAACCAGTCACCAGGCTCACTGTTAACCTCATCAGATATGTGCAGTCTTCTCTTTCACGTGATTTATAATGTGCTTCAAGAGTAATTGTGTTACCGAAGTAAATGTTCATGTTTAAGAGACGATGGACGTCTTTGCATGCTAACTACCGACAAACGAGTTTATTTGTCATAGGGAAACTTGCCTGAAATAGGTGAATTCAAACAATTATATTTTCCAAAGAATAAGGCAGGGACGAAGGAATTGGTTGAAATAAATCGATGTGGACCCTTTCGGATTGTCTTTGTTATACGGACTGGCACAGAAGGGAGATGGGGAGCGGGAGGGAATGACGACAATGAAACATGTGCTGGGCTCGACCCATATTGTGTGCGTCGCGTATTGGTGTTCATGCTAGATTTAGGGGTGGGACGTGGGAGCTCTGGCAATTCTTTTTGCCTATGAAATGTATTTTCTTTGTATTCACTCGCTGCTCAGTTTAGTAATATATTTCGCCCTACATTTGAAGATGTAGATGATTTGTGAGAAGATATAGTTGAAAAAAGATAAATACTCGTACTATTAGAAGAAGATATAACTACAAATGAGTTGATTTATATGATTAAACTAAAAGCGAGAAAGATGAGTAGGTTCCGAGGTGGGGACCACATACAGTATAGTTGGAAGTGAAGGAAGGTTTGCTTCTGAAAGAGAAAATGGGAAGGAAGAAAATATAACAGACAATAGAAGTAAAGGAAGCCATCTCAGTGGAAGATTTTTTCTGATAGTTTATTTTAGAGTGTTGTGGTGACTTAAATCTATAGCTAAGTACCAGCCTCTGCCCTGAACGATGTCTCCGTCGGTCTAAATCAGTGGATCTCAACCTTTTTCACTCCATTACCCCCTTCATGAAATCTCAATATTTGTGTGGCTCACCTTAATTTTTCTCCCTGGAATAATATATATATATATATATATATATATATATATATATATATATATATATATATATATACAGTATATATATAATATATATATGTGTGTGTGTGTATATGTATATATGTGTATATATATATATATATATATATATATCTATATATATATGAGGGAGAGGCAGATGGGAAAACGCACAAATAGAACGAGAGTTTATTCTTTAACTAGTTTCGCACTATGATGCTTCTTCAGAAAGAATATTACGCAACAGAAAATACTGGCAATAAATGCAGAAAATGTGTGGGTAATGAACTAGGATAGATCTGAGTACAAGGAGGCTTCTAACTCTCGTGTGTTGATCGTACTGACACTCCGTGGGATGCCTCTGGTGATCATTCGTCCCGTTTTCTTCCACTCTTTTGCTGCGTGTCGTGCTATTGTCACCGATAGTTTGATATCACCTACTCTATTGTTCGTACATTTGTTGGTGGCTATGTACAGAGCTTCTACGATTTTCCTTTGTCTTTTGCTGAGATTATTATACAGAATACTCGCTTGATCCCATTTAGGTAGATGTCCTTCTTCGTCTACGTGGTTCACGAGTGCATTGGTGTTGCGGTGGTATTTGACATCGGCTTTGTGCTCTTGTAATCTTGTGCTTAATCCCCTGTAAGTTTCTCCTATATATGCACTGTCACACCCCGAACATGGAATTTTATAAGCTAAACTTTCGGATTTGTTATTTTCTATCCTTGGTTTGATAAGATCACTAATTTTCTTACCTGCGTCACAAGAGATGTGGATGTCCGTATGTCTCAGTTCTTTACCGAGTGCGCAGGCCAAGTCTGAGGTGGGGACTACTATGTACATTGTATTGTTCTTGTTTTGGTTTTGTTCGGGGTGTGACAGTGCATATATAGGAGAAACTTACAAGATTACAAGAGCACAAAGCCGATGTCAAATACCACCGCAACACCAGTGCACCCGTGAACCACATAGACGAAGAAGGACATCTACCTAAATGAGATCAAGCGAGTATTCTGCTTAATAATCTCAGCAAAAGACAAAGGAAGATCGTAGAAGCTCTGTACATAGCCACCAACAAATGTACGAACAATAGAGTAGATGATATCAAACTATCGGTGACAATAGCACGACACGCAGCAAAAGAGTGGAAGAAAACGGGACGAATGATCACCAGAGGCATCCCACGGAGTGTCAGTACGATCAACACACGAGAGTTAGAGCCTCCTTGAACTCAGATCTATCCTAGTTCATTACCCACACATTTTCTGCATTTATTGCCAGTATTTTCTGTTGTGTAATATTCTTTCTGAAGAAGCACCATAGTGCGAAACTAGTTAAAGAATAAACTCTCGTTCTATTTGTGTGTTTTCCCCCCTGCCTCTCTCACAACCTGTCAAGATGTCGTCATATATATATATATATATATATATATATATATATATATATATATATATATATACATAAAATGGTGAAGAAAAACCCTTTACTTTATTACAAAGTTGACAAACAGTTGTTATATTTGATAGATTATTTTATATTCAGATTCCTCACATTATATGAAAATGTTCAATATGTAACAGGAGACCATGGTCACTAAGTTGAGAACCACTGGTCTAAAACATTTCAGTCTTCCGTTCTTCCGTCATCTGCGAAAAAAATTCGCCTCGCCCAGGGCGACATTCTGTGTGACAGTAATGAAATGATAATTGAAGTACACACTCGAGAAATTTAACACAATAAATAACTGCTGGAAAAGACATCGCTGATATTTATGAACATCATTAGCGCCGTCTTAATTCACATGATGTGTTTGTGCCCACGAATACGAATTATGTACTGCGGCAGGGGGTAGTAACCAACCAAGCAACCCCCTTTGCTACCAAAGAGGGTTCACCACCTGACTGAACAAAAGCAACATCAGGCTTTAGCAAGATTAGAACGCTGTAGCCAATACATAGCCGAGCTACGAACATTGCGAAATGCTGATCCCTCAAGAAACTACATAGAAAGACAGCAAGGAAGTTGGGGTCGAGACTGCATGCGGATTGGACGTTGCCACGGGCGACATGGTGTCATATACAGAGTTTGTGGAACTAATTTGAACATTAGACATACATATTGTTGCTAACCCGGAATTAGTAACTTTAGTGGAATATGAAGAAAAAGAATAACAAGTCAGTATTGTGAACTTTTAAGGTCAACATTTAATGTTATGGTAATTAAAGGGTAATTAAAGACGTGATTATTCTTCAACTGTCCTTTCATAACCATAATTCGGTTACAACACTGCACGGCTTAGTAAGGTAGAGAAAAAGTGTCATTTCTTAACATACAGTGTTTGATGTCACTGCTACAGCTACAGGATGTCTATTCTTAGTAGAGGAGGAGCCTCGTTACGTAAGGCTAATTTGATGTCATACACGTAGTCACTGCTTTCCAAATTAGTCCATTTCTATCCTGCCATGAGGTTTGGAGTGAACTAATTAGCATTGTTGGGCAAATACAGGAAAATAACAACCTTTGTAGAGTCATGGTTCCAACTTGGGCTACATCTTATTTTCCAATTATCATACTTCATCTATGGTTCCAGTTTGGGCTATATTAACTTGTCTGTGTGCGTGCGTGTGTCTTCATGTTTGTATAATTGTGCGGTGACTTTTTACGTTACACTGTAAAAAAAGTTCTATTTAATTTTCCCCATATTTCCTAACAGAGAAAGCACTTTATCAGATTGCAGTGTTTTCATATGTAGAATTATGTTCGGCATTATTATCGGGTTCTTGTATTCTATGTTGCATACAAAGTTACAATAATTTTTCGTGCTATATATTCTTACGACTTAATATCTCGTATTTCTCTTAGAACTTCGATATACATCCTGAAAAGCAGCTCGTTTTACAAAAAAAGAAAGAAAATTAGGTAACATTGCATTTGTATATTTCCCGTAAATTTTACAAATTAATGTTTACGGTACACGCATACGCCCATGCTCAGGTGCATTTCCCACGCGCTGGGAGACGAAAATGGGGAAGATGCACAGGACCTCTGCACTTTTGAGTCCTGCGAAGAATAAATGAATAAGCCTGGACCTACAGGCGAGTGCCAGTATAATACATGAGTCCTCACACGTCGAGGCACTGCGTACCCAAGGTCAAGTCGATACACGTGGCAGGTGATAGAGGTCCTGCCCTGCTGCTGTGGGGGAGACGGTACACGCTCCGCTAAGTTGCTTAGCTTTCCGTGTTAGTTTAGAACGTGTTTGGTGTACATAGGTGACTCTGAAACCTTGATCCACGTTGTATAGTCCATAGACCAAGACCCAAAATTTTAAGTACCGGTACCATCTGGGTGGGCAAATTCTAGTTGCTGTTTTTCACTTGGTATTGTAACGATGCTACTGTGAGAAGAGGAAGAGGTTTTGAAGAGTTCGTCTCCTTTATTGCAAAGTACGAGTGAACTGACTATACATGCGGCCAGGAGCCAATATATATATATATATATATATATATATATATATATATATATATATATATATATATATATATATATATACTGTATATAATATGGGCCGCTTGGGAACGGTGCATGGTTCGTGACCCGCTAGGTAGCCGGGCACTACGTCTTGGAGGGGGAGGGGGAGGAGGAGGGAGAGTCAGGTAAGGTAGGTCTTCTCGCTGGGGCACCACGCTGGTCATGTGGGGGTTGGTGAGGTGTCGGCGGGGGCGGGGGAGAGGAAGGAGGTGGGTGTTGCTGTTGTTGGGCTCCAAATCTCGTGGAAGAATTAAATAGCGGGATGGCAAAAATCATATTACATTAAGTGTTAATAATTGGAGCTCTCTTCCTCATGTGGATGGGTTCAAATATATATATATATATATATATATATATATATATATATATATATATATATATATATAATATATACATACATACACAGCGCGGATAGTGACCTGTGGTGCGTAATTCCATAATTGTACTGGATTAGATTAGGTCGCGTCAAGCAACGTCGCACTGTCAAAGGAACGCGAGAACGCGCATTCCATGCCACGTAGTTGTCGCGGCTGTACAATACCCCCCTCTTAAAATTGCCTTGGCTTAAGAGGGCATTCCGCATGCTAGGGAATGGCCACTTGCCATCTCCGCTGGAGGTTCTGTTCTGTTCTGTTTAATTTGGGAAAATATTCCCACGGGCTTCAGGTGTGAGCCCGTTTGGAGGGTGATTTGACTTATGAGTGTGTGAGGGCCCAACCACACACACCCATACATTCACAAGATGTGCATACGTATATGAAATACGTATGCACATCTCGGTGAATGCACCCTTCCTAACATTAACTGTGTGTTTAGACATAGTGGTTGTGTAGCAATTGGTGTGATACGATTTGGAAAAGAGGGGGGTGATTCAATATATGGGTGTGTGTGGCTTAGCCACGCCCACTCATACATTTACCGGATGTGCATACCTATGTTAAATATGTATGCACATCTCGGTGAATTCACCCTGACATGATGGAGTATATAAGTGCAATAATATAACATAATTAAAGGGGGGGCTGACACTCCACCAGCCGACGCAGTTCATAATCGCTTAGGTGGCGGCATAGGCGACGCACATGACCCTCAGATGTTGTCGGAGGCCCTCTCCTCAGAAAAGCAGTTGCGGGGCAATGCTTGAGGTAGTGCTTGAGGGTGGCTTCTGGGTGGCTACAGTGGCGGCATCTCTCTTCAGGTGTTGGATTGCTTTTAATCTGCCAGAAACAACGGTCCTCCAGTCGCAGACGGAAGAGCAGAGTTTCCACTTTTCTAGGTGTGGAGCGAGGAAGTACAAGGGGCTCATAGTCTGTGACTGCCCTGTACCACCTCGCCCTCTCTGACACTTCTGTCTCCAGTCTGTGCTGAAGGAACCGTTGTACCTGATTAAGAGCCCTGGTGCGTAGGCGCAACTGATATCTGCTGAGAGGGACGACAACATCGACTTCGGGTCTTTGGCGCGCCGCTTCAGCTGCGGCGTCGGCTAGCTCATTACCTAGGACACCTAAGTGGCTTGGCACCCAGTTGAGCCTAACACTCCTGCCTTGCTGATGCAGCTTCAGCAGGAGTGCTAGGATGGAGGTCAGTAGGCGTACATTGTCGTTGGTTTGTATCGATTCCAAGCTGCCTAGCAGAGACTGTGAATCCGTGTTGATCACCACAGGACCAGCTCGAGATGTTAGAGAATGCTCTAATACTCCTTGGACCGATATGGCCTCAGCTTGGAGAGTGGACGCATGATCAGATACTCTCCCGCCGTAGGTCAAACCATCCGTCACGAAGGCAGCCCCCGCACTGCGAGGCCTGTTGGAGTCTACGGAGCCATCCGTGTAATAGACCGCCATTCCAGGTTCCGACAGTACGCGGACGCCTTGTAGGGCCTGCGCTCGTACTCTTTCCTGATCACATAACTTCTTCTTACTGGGAAGCTTTGTGACAACGAAGATTGCAGGTATCGACAGCCATGGTGGTGGGGGCTTGAACTCTGGGTGTGGAGAGTCCCTACCCTTCTCAAGGAGAACGCTGGTGAGCCTGAAGGAGTCCAGAATCCCAGCCGCCTGTGATAGCCAGGTATCGGAGTGGATAAGAGTATCCACCCGTCCCAGAGCTGTCACAAGGCTCTGACTCAGCTTAGTTATCCTGGGGCTCTGGACTATCTTGGCAAGAAAGTCGACCTCCAGCCTTCCTACCCGTGATGTTAATGAAGGCAATGAAGCCTCCATCTGGAGGTTAACTATCTTAGTCCAAGGTTGAGCTCCCAGGATAATCCTTGCTGCGGCATTTTGGCAAGGCTCCAGGTCTTCAAGCTTGGCAGTCGCCACATTTATGAGAGCTGGGGCAGCGTAGTCCACCAAACTGCGGACTGCGTGCACATAGAATGTACGAAGGACTCGATGCGTGGCACCAAGTGCCTTCCCCGTCATTGCTCTCATAACTGTGGTTCTTGCCTTTAGTCTCTCCTTGAGATAGGTTAGTTCTTTCTGAAAGGTGAGCCTCTCATCAATCCAAACCCCCAGGTACTGATACTGGTGAACCCAGTCCAGCCTAAGGTCCTGGATGGTGAGGTGCTTCCCTTCTTTCCTGAGTCTCATTGCCATGGCCTTCGATTTTGTAGGGGAGATCTTTAACCCTAACCTGCAACATTCCGTCGCCACAGCGCTTAAACAGCGTTGAGCCCTGTTGAAGCACTGCCGTTTCCCAGTAATTATGAGCGCAATGTCATCTGCATAGCAGATGACCTTGCACCCATGTGGTAGAGGTAGTTCCAGAATGTTGGAGACGAGCACATTGAACAGAGTGGGGCTGAGAACCCCCCCTGTGGAGTGCCATTCTCCAGCATTCTGGCCTCTGATGTATGACCCTGAAAGCGTACTTTCGCAGACCGGTGACTGAGAGAGTCAGCAATCCAAGAAAGCAGCTTGCCTTTTACGCCCTTGCGAGCAAGGGTGTCTAATATCACAAGTGGACTGGCCAGCTCAAACGCCTTTTCCAAATCCAAAAAGACCACGATGGACGGTGTGCCACTGACAGCATTGAGGAGTGTTGCTATACTGTTTGTTGTGCCAGTGCCCTTGCAGTAAGCATGGATATGCTCATGCATTGGGCCCAGTTTCCACAGCAGCCTGTTTAGCACCATCCTCTCCGCTGTCTTCCCCATGCAGCTTGTCAGGCTGATGGGGCGATAGACACTAGGCTCCTTTGGCTTTGGAATTGGCGTTATGATTGCCGTCTTCCAGGCTGTTGGTAGCTTGCCAGTCCTCCAAGACTCGTTTATCACCCTTAGAAGTGCCTCATCGCCCGCTGGCCCAAGATGGGTCAGCATGGAATAGGTGACGAGGTCCTCTCCAGGTGCCGTGTCTGAGCTGGTTTTGTGTGTGTGACCCGTAGCTCCTGAAGCGTAAAGCTAGCGTCAGTATCATCCGACCGACTCATCATGTCCTCAACACTATGACGCCTCACTCCTTGGAGGTCCTGCAGTGTGTCTTGAACACACTGCGGGAGTGAGGTGCTGCTGATGCGAGAGACAAACTCCTGCACCAGCCGCTGTGCCTCAGCATCAGGGGCATGATGAGTGCGTCGTGGTTGAGTCCTGCCAGTAGCCTTACGGAGCTTAGACCACAGCTCTGCTTGGGAGGTGTGACCGTTAAAGCCCTCACACCATTCAAGAAATTTAGCTCTTCTGGCATCTGCAGCTATGACGTGAGCGTCATGAACTGCAGCGCGCAAGTTGGCCAAATTGGTCTGAGTTCGGCGCCGTCGGAAAACACGACTAAGCATGTTCACCCGATGGTTGGCCTCTCTCACCTCGGGGGTATAGTACCAGCTGTTCTTATGTTCTCTGGGGCACTGGCGAGTCTTTGGGATGGCTCTGTTGGCAGCCTCCTGAATGGCTGCAGAAAAGTCAGCTTCTAACGTTTCCACGTCCTGTGGTGGAACGTAGGATGCTGCCCATTCTTTAACAAACCTCTCAAACCCTGGCCAGTTTGCCAAAGCTGTCTTCCACCTGGGAACAGGTAATACAGCTGGTATGGGTGGTGCATCCCGTATGTGCACAGAGACACCGAAATGATCGCTAGTGACAATAGGATGCACCTCCCAGGTTACCCTAGGGAGGAGAGTGGCCGTCGCAAAGGTCAGATCAAGTCGTCCACCTTGCACGTGCGTCGGATTACCATCATTCAACAACGCAATGTCAGGGCATTCATCTAGTACGTAACTTAAGTGGCGCCCAGCGACATTGGGCCCATGGGGCGACATCAAAATATCATGGTGGGCGTTGAAGTCCCCTCCTATGATGAGGAGCCTGTCCGCAGCAAGAGCACACACTTCTCCAAGGTCCAGTTCCGCTCTCTGGCCCCTGTATATGCTGTAGATGGTGTACGTTTCGTGGGCCCGATGAAGTCGAACCGCAAGAACTTCTACACCATCCCCACATGATACAGGGTCCATGATCTCACTACAGGGGATGGATGATTTGACTAAGATCATGCACCCCCTAGTAGTGGGTAAGCAAGGGAGGGAGAAGATGCGATATCCCGGAAATCGCACCTCATCGCTCACCAATGTCTCTTCGAGAAGTATGATATCGTAATCATTCTCTTGCGCAAGCGCAAGGAGATACGCGCTTTTGCTGCGGAACCCGTTTTTGTTCCGCTGTAGCAATCTTAAGTGATTATTGAACAGGGCGATGTTCTTCCCCGTCAGTTTCCATTACAGTCTCATCTTGTCCTCCCCGGTCTGACGACAAGATGGGTTGCGACTTTGTAACAGTGGGAGCGTTTCCCTCCTCATCAGAAGAGGAGTCTTCAAGCCTCAATGCAAAATGACGTTGGGGCTTAGCAGAAGACACTTTCCTAGTCTTTGAGGTTGTCGGTGTAGCTTTCCCAATGGTAAAGGCGGGTGTGGCGGGCTTGGGGGAAGTGGAAGGGGAGGGGGAGGAGGTTGAGGAAGAGGAAGAGGCGGGAGAGGAGGAGGTAGAGGGGGAGGGAGTCCTCTCCTTTCGCCTAGGGTTCCTCTTCTCTTTCAGGAGTTTGAGCACGTTCTTGACGGCCCTGTCTACCATGACTAGCATCTTGTCTGTGTCGCTCTCCCCGAGGGTAGTAGCGACTGCAGATACGACGCCAGTCACTATCAGGTCGATATCATCCTCCCTAAGGGGGATGACATCGGACGGATATTGAGGTGGAGGGTACTGTCGGTCCTGTGCTCGTGGGGTTGGTACTGGGGACGTGGGTTTGGCTTTAGGTTTGGGGGTGGGATTGGAGGCAGGCGTGGATTTGGAGGTGGGCGCAGGTTTAGAGGCAGGCACGGGTTTAGAGGTGGGCGTGGCTTTTTTGGGAGCTGGTTGTGTTTTCGTGTTAGTCTGTGTTGGAGCTGGGTTCAGTGTTGGAAAATGCTCCTGATTGTTCAGATCAGGAGCACTGTGTGTAGGTGGTGGTGGTGCTGTGGTAGGAGAGTGTTTCCTGCTGCCCCATACAACTGTTCCTGGGGGGGGGCAGGTATGAAGTCCTGTCGCTTCTCTGTCCTCTCCTTACAGGCAATGGCCTGAACTTTACGCACTGCGCACGAGGTATTCCAGGCGTGGTGCTTCTTACTGCAGTTGGGGCATTTGGCAACAGTCTCAGTGCCAGCCTTGAACTTGTTAAGACAAGTCTCATTGGCATGAGGCATGCTGCAAATGCCGCACTTGGGCTGCTTCGAAGTGCACCTCGCCAGGTGATGACCATAGCGCTGACACCTGAAGCAACGGAGAGGATCAGTGATGTACGTTCGTACATCATACCTGCCATACCAACCCAGGTCGATCTTGTCAAAGGGTTCGCCTTTGATAGTAATCAGCACCTGGCGTATGGGCGTCTTGTCCCATCTGCGCATCCTCGTGGCCGCGATTACCTGGCTGTGGTCTTCGATGGCCTCAGTCATGTAGCTGGTCGGGTAATCGTGTACCACGAGTCTGTCCTCCCGGTCCTCTGGGTTGAGCCGCTCCAGGTTCACCGGCTTACCATCAAGCGACTTGATCCGATCCAGCTCCTCGACGAGTTCATAAGTGCATGGTAACAGTAGCACGTTACCATCGCCGAGGGGCCGGAGGGACAGAAGCTTGCCGCGGAGAGGGCCTTTCTCCAAAGCTCTCACCACCTCGAAGGCCGTGTCGTACCCCGCCGAGGGTACGACCTTGAAGGTGGGGAGCTTGCCACACTTTGTACTAGGAGGGGCCACCACGACAGCAGCCTCGTCTTCCGATGGAGGCGCCGAACCTGGAGCGCATCGTCGCCTTTTCGGCACGCCAGATGCTGAGTCAGTGGCCGCCATGGCGGCACTGATAACGAAAGAAGTGTTTAACGCGAAGCTATCGGTAATTGTGGCGAAAAAAAGGCGGAAATCTAAGGGGCAGGGGGGCGCGGGCATTTACTAACGGTTGGTGCTGATTCGCTTTACGAGACCTGTCTACCTAGCAGCAATCGATCGAACACGAGGCCCGAGTGCACCTAGAGCGTGCGAGACCGGGCTTTGCTTGATGAAGGGTTCCCTCCTCTCCCGCCGTAAAGGCGATTTTTAAAAGAACCACAAGGGCTACGCCGATCGTGCAGGGAGAGTTATGTAGGGCATAATCCTGCCAGAGCGAGATTCCACAGAGAAGGGGGAATTGCCTCAGGTAGCAGTACAATTTCGATGGTAAATGGTCGTAGCACGTCAATCAGAGCTAGCGACTAGGGTGAAAGACGGCTATAAGACGTAAATTCGGTGGTGAAGCAATCCAGCGTGGACGTCCTCTTAGTACAGAATCTATCTTATCTCTGTCCGCTGGAGGTATATTGAGGTTGCCCCAGATGGTTCGATGAACGCTGGCCGTGGGAATGTGTAGCGTCGATGGCGGTGGCCGTGGTTGATTTCGATGCGCCTAATTGGAGCAGATTTTCAGTGAAATTTACAATAATTGTCCAGTACATGAGACTAAATCAGAATATTTCTTGTGCAATTTTCCTTTTTTTTCTACTAACACTATTGCTAATACAACTATACAAAGATATGCAAGAAAATTGAAGAAATAATAAAAATAATTTGGCATTTAAGTAAGTTACAAATAAGTTTCCAAACCATTGTAATAAGCTTACATGTACATGTAACGTTATAGAAGCTAAAAGTTGCATCATTGAGAACTAGTCAGTATCATCATCGTCCAGATCGGAGTTGGTCAGCTCTGCAGTAGGCTTGTTTTCACGTGGCTGGTTGCCACATAGTTGCAGCTTGCACATATGTGTGCACGTGAGGCCATTCACCAGACCTGTGCACTCTGGCAGTTTGCAGGACCTTGTACACATGCTGGAGAGAAGTTCCAGCATCCACTCAGTGGCCAGTTTCTCATCCTCCATATAACAGCCTGGTAGTTTGCACGGGCGGCGTGCATTGCGAGGGTGTCTTCACATGGTGGGAGCTGGCCAAATTCCACCTCACCACGCCTGGCGCGGAACAACTGATAGTGGAGGGTGTTGACATCTTTTGTGTGGGAGGATGGTGCACACATGCGGCATGTGATTTCTTGCAGCTTCTCAAACAGCTCTTCTGACACAGTCCATGTTCGTCCCAGCTCACTGAAGGCCTCTTGGAAGGTCTTGTCGGACTTCATTAGCTTGAGGCTGCCCATTTTGCCAAGGCCTGCAAATGCACTGACGGTATCGCAACCAGTGAAAACATGCATACCAACCAGAGAATGACACACACTGTTCCCCAGCGATTGTCCCAGCTTGTTGATGTCTAGGAATCTTGTCCTATTCTGGGTTCCGCACTTCTGGTACACGAGGCATGGTATGTCTGTGACGAAACCTACACATACCACCAAAAACATCTGTGTCCTCAGCAGCGATGATCACTGCCTTGTAGCATGAAGGGCATGCAGCAACATATTTGTGCCGGCCTCTTCCTGGGATGATTTGAGGTCTGAAAACTCCTCACAGTGGTCTTTGTCGATCCGCAAACAGTTGTTCTCACACATGACATACAGCACCATGTGAAGTTATTCTCTGTGCTTGGGACCTTTCCACTCGTCTACCAAGAACTTGATTAGGCTGGCCTTGTTAGCAGAGCTGTTGGATGTTGTGGCCTGGTGCAATATTCCTAAACTGGATACCTGTCATGTCTGGTCCTCTTTTCACTCTTTCTGCATCTTTGATTGACGTCTCCTTGTACACACCAAAGACAACATCTGTGTGCTGGCTCATGGCTCCTTCATGGAGAACAGTGTTATGTGCTGATTCTGCAAGCTCTGCAAAGGTTTTGTTATTCCCATTCAGCTTCTGCACCAGGCTCATCCCGTCAATGATGGTTGTTGATGGTTCAGGGATCACCTCTACAGGGGAGACGCTCTTCTCCATGTGTCTAGTTAGAGCTGCCTTATTCGTCTTACCAAGAGATCTATCGCCATTGGCAATGGCCCATGATAAGGGACCCAGAGGATGAGCCAAGACATCACGCATGGGGAGCTTTCGGCTTTCAGCCACTAGAATCAAAGAGGTTCCTGTCAGCCTTCAGAACTACTTGGTTAGCGTGTCCCTGGTTCGGTGGTTTCTTCTGGATGTTCGAGAATCTTTGCAGTTTCTTTTTTGTCATCTTGTCATGGAACTGTGCAATTGGTGGATTTGCCTCCAGTCGTTCTTGTCTGAAAGCTTGGTATAGGCTACATCAGGTGGTGCTACAGTTGTAGTTAACAAACTGATCAGCTCTTCGTTGTCTGGGCTGAATGGATTTAACCAGCAAATCTCCATGAGCTCAATAGTAGACTGGACATCAGCCTCATCTTTTCTGATCCTAAAGATCTGGAGATCTGGGTGATTGAAGTGCGCATGTTTCCAGGTTCTGTGATGACACCATATGATTAGAGTCTTCATCCGAGCAGTGTATCAGGTATGTCATGCGTGGTCGCTTTGCCGGCAAGCTGCTGCCTTCTTTATCAACGAGATTCATCATGGCCTCTTCAGGACATCAACCTACAACATAAAGATACACCAAATGAAGCTTTAAAACGAATACATTTATGCAAATTAACAATATTATAGAACTTTTTGTAGCAATAATATGATCTGCGATTTTCGCACGTATCGGAAGTGCACCAATAGACGAAAATCTTAACCCGCAAATAAATATGAAAAGCTACTCCTCTGTAAATGTTATCACATATTAATATGCTTATATTAACCCTAAGAACAATTTAATATGGGTAAAGTTTTGCCCACCCAGATGGTACCGACATCTTGCGTGGCCCATGGACTAGTACGTTAAACCCGTGTAGTTAGTTTATACATTAATTGATTTAAGCGTGCAGATGTCGATGGTATACTGCAAAATAAAATCGTAACATTGAAAACAAAAATTGTCTTTCTGATATATTTTAATTATTCTTGGCTTCGTTTTCCTTCATCCATTTCGATGTTTGACACTGGCGCATTGGGTTTCAACCTCTCTTTATACGGAGGAGGCCTGAGGTCGATTCTCAACGACCTTTGGTGATTTCCAAAGGATAGGATCTCAGTTGCATGGTAATAAGAATTTGGTGTTTCCCCTATCCACCAAAAGTGATGAACAGCTGGCAAGATCATTACTGTGTGGATGAAGTCACTTGGCTTGACCCCCACCCCACATTATCAGACGCACGTGTAGTGTTGCATAACTCAAACTTGAACATATGCACACAACAATCTCTCTCTCTTCTCTCGCTCTCTTCTCTCTCTCTCTCTTTTCTCTCTCTCTATCTCTCTCTATCTCTCTCTTTCTATCTCTTCTCTCTCTCTCTCTCTCTCTCTCTCTCTCTCTCTCTCTCTCTCTCTCTCGCTCTCTCTCTCTCTCATGTAGTTGCTTGGGATATTCTCTTTAAATCACAGGACAACCTGTGCCTCTCCATCAAGGGAAGATCTACGTGTATTGAATTTTTTTCTAAAGCAACTCTCGCTAGGATATTTTGTTCTGCCTGACTTCAGAAAGTTCATTTAGCCGCAGCACTCTTCTTCTGTTCAATAAAGTACAGTAATGTACAATCATACATATATGCATGCATGACGTACATACAGTACATACATACATATGTATATGCATGCATACATAAATACATGTATATGGATAGGCCGTCTCTGAGGAGTACAGGATTTCGTTGCTAAATAAAACATAACAAATAAAATATAACGTCATCACACTTGGCGTCGTCTGTTTGTCCGTATTTTACAAAAAGAAAAAAAT